>NC_140936.1:25795395-26027385 GCF_014529385.1 Adiantum capillus-veneris | reverse complement strand
ACTTTTTCACCATGGAAGGTATTCATCTCCCATAACATTACCTCGTGTGGCTAGGTGTGCATTTGTTTATGTTACAAAACTATGATTGAAATACATACAAGTTTTCTCCAAAAGAATCAAAACATCCCATACTACACATGGTGGCATGGATTCATGGAGATTCACTCTATATACAAAACGGGATGCCACTTGCAAGCAAACAGCTTTGATAAAACCCCTATATATAACTCATATTATGGATTATGACCCCCCTTTTTACGCTTATACGAAAATCAATGATGAAAACTATCTTACCCCTACTTTACATATAAAATTTAGGTCTGACATTATCTAACTAAGTAAACCCATTCAAAGAGTGTGTAGCATAGTGACTGTTGAATGTACTAATGAACCACTTCTACTGATACCTAGATGTACCCTGAGTTTCATATAAGACAAATAACTCGTGCATGTGTGATCATGCATGAGGCCCAATTATTCCAAAAAGTAACCAATGACTATGCATCATGTGACCACTGCCTATGTATTCAGATCACACAAAGGTCGAAAGATCACAGCTAAATTGATTGGGAGCTAGCCCCAGTGATGAGTATATGTCAATGCCCCAAAGTGTATAAGCACATGGGATTTGAACTAGGTGTTACATAATTAGTAATCTATTTTTTAAGAGTTGGTAATTAAGCTTATTGCAAAATCAATGCCTGTCCTTTAAAAAATCATGAAAAAAATTTGAACATGATATATGATTAGCTAGAGCCTCATGTCACCAAAACAAAAGAGGTATACATTGCTAGATCACCCATTGATCATTCTATCGTAGAGACCTAGCTACTAGTAGTAATCTTTTAAAAAAGAGTTCTTTAAGAATCCTCCTCCATAGAAAGATAAAGCTTCTAAAGCTGCCAAGGTTCACACCACTAATGATGCTACCTCTCTTTCTGTGGCAAGGAATCCTTGACCCCCCACTCCCTACCTCTTATTCCCTCACACAATAGAAAGAGATATATGAAGGGGACAATAGTCCCTGTGGCCTTAAGGCCATACATAGATAGAGAGGGACTTGCCACTTGCTTGTCAATGCACATGTAGGAGAAGTAGGATTCATGTAACTATTATAATGAGGAGATGATTTTGGAGAAAGCGCCATGTGATTGCTATTGAAAAAATCACAAACATTCAAATTTAATGAAGCAATAGTGTCCATGATGGCAACCATCATGATGATGTAAAGATTCACAGAAGCACGACATTCTGCAATGCATGTGCGTGAGGGATTGAGTAGAAGATCATCAAGTAAGTCTCTCTCTCTCTCTCTCTCTCTCTCTCTCTCTCTCTCTCCACATCATTTGTGTGCATTGACCCTCTTCCATGCACGTGCTATGCGCTTCAATTTGATGACGACCCCTGTCTTCAACCACATCCTTGCTATGTGCACTCACACTCTCATTGCACATTCAAGCACAATACACCGATATGGTATTGTATAAAGAGATTTATTGGACATGACAACAAGGGCTAAGGAGGAGAGATGAATTGAATCTTGCAAAGTTGTAAGCAAGGAGCATATTATAGCGAAACCTTTTGGTTTGACAGCAGAGGTGAAGGATAAGAAATTTACATCCATATGAACAACACATGGCTTAAGAGGTGAGGCTTATCTTTGCCTCATCTTTGAGTGATCTCCTTATCCACATGACTGAGATATGGCAAAGCAACCGATTAGAGGACCTTGCAGAGGCAGCTATGGCATGGAGCTACAGGATTTGAGGCTATTGGAGAGGTTGAGTTCAAAGGTAGGGATTCGGCTATGGGGGGCAAAACTACAAAGTGCAAGAGGTGCTTATATAGCATGGGGATAGGGCGAGGATAACCGTCGGCGCCTCTCTCTTTCTCTTTCTCTCTCTCTCTCTTTCTCTCTCTCTCTCTCTCTCTTTGTGTGTGAACAATCACTATGTCATTGGGGTTGCAGTGAGAACCTTCAGAGGAAGCTCCTTCTGCAGCATGGTTGGAATGAGGATTGAAATTTCTCCTCGTTTTATACATAGTATAGCTTAGCATTTGCATAGAACCCAATTACTTTTTTCTGAAATTATATCAACTTAAAAAATATACAATCCCCCTCAAGCACAATTACTTAAAAATAAAACTTAAAGGTAAAGTGAAGTATTGCAAGCAACTCATGGGCCAAGGCACGTTCAAACTTCATTTGCAGTGAATCGTTTTATATCGTTTCATATCTATATGAACCCCTATAAATTCAAATGGGTACAACATTTACGTAAACTTTGGATTCATGCTCATAATAGATCATGTGACATGATCCCATTGGCTCCTTCGAAGCGGCATCAAGTTTATTGGTAAAATAATAGCCATTTTTAATTTACTATCAATATAATGCTCAGAAAGAAAAACTTAGAGAAACTGTGTGTGTGTGTGTGAGAGAGAGAGAGGAGAGGGGGGGGGTGGGGGGGGGGGGGGGGGGGGGGGGGGGGGGGGGTGGGAGAGAGAGAGCCGCGTTGTTCAATTGAAAGTGAGAAGGCTGCATCAAGCTCTTGCAGGCCTGCTCTTAGATTGGTATTAACACCAAAAAAAAAAAAAAACCACCTGCAGGCTGAAACACTTCAACATCGTGCATAGTCTCTCTCTCTCTCTCTCTCTCTCTCTCTCTCTCTCTCTCTATGTGTGTGTGTGTGTGTGTGTGTGTGTGTGTGTGTGCGTGCACGCGCACGCTAACAGTAGAATGTGGTACCGTCTGTCTCTCAGGATGGTTTCCTACGACATTAAAATTCTCTTCTTCTTCTTCTCGATTTGCGAGTGACTCAGCCTCAAGCTCCTGGTAGCTCTCTCTCTCTCTCTCTCTCTCTCTCTCTCTCTCTCTCTCTCTATGTGTGTGTGTGTGTGTGCACGCGCGCGCGCGTGCACGTGTGCCCTGGTCGAGGGCAAGGAAAGACAACGCCCTTGTAGCACGTTTGTGATAGCTTGGTGGTTGAAGAACTTGAGCACGTTGCATGAAACAGGTTGAGCAGAGATAGAGCATTGTCAACCTATGCAGGGTGCTACAACACACGGAAGCAACAGGGCCCCACATGGGTAGAGGCAAATACCCACTAGGTGCCCTCGAACTCAGGAGCTCTGCCTGCCTCCGATCATATCCATGCTCTCACTGCATAAGGGCCGAGTTGCAGTGCCTACTCCTACAATGGCCTTCACCGGTGCCAGCCTCTGTGCAAAGCAGATGGCTATTCAGTTGTGATGTTGACCCCCAAGCAAGATCGTATGCAGCTGCGCTTGGCGATGGAGAGCTATAGCATAGAGCCATCGAGATCAGAATAAGGCAGTGCTGGGATAGAAAATGTCTTACAGAGCACTCAAAATGTATGTCAACTGTCGTGCATTTGCCAGAGCTTAACACATAATTAATCGGTATGCATTTCGACTTTGGTATTCTTTAGAATAGACGAGCAGAATTGGGTAAAGCCGTGATACTAAGAATGAAGGCATGGTACAACCAACAAGCTGATAACGATTGCAGAGAAATAGAGAGAACAAGCACATGGATAAATCAATAACAAAAAAGGTCTATTTTGAAATCCATCCTTATTATTGAGGCTTGGTTTCAGTAAGCCATGAAGTAGTATGCG
Organism: Adiantum capillus-veneris; assembly: GCF_014529385.1. Lineage (NCBI taxonomy): Eukaryota > Viridiplantae > Streptophyta > Polypodiopsida > Polypodiales > Pteridaceae > Adiantum > Adiantum capillus-veneris. The sequence continues at coordinate 26,023,744 of NC_140936.1, read as the reverse complement.
TTTATAGAATGGATAATAGTCAGGTGACCTTTTGGAAGAGCCTAGTTATGATCAGGTTCTTATTCAAAATTCTTTAAAGCCTTCCAAGCAGTCCCTTATCATAATTTTTTTGGAAGGGAACAATGTTGGGTTTGTAATTGTCTGAAGTACCAAGAGAAAGCAATCCATGGACTGTGCTAGAAGTGTTACATTCTTTAGTATTAAAGTTAGGGAAGGTTGCATAAACATGTTTTTTATCAATAATATAAATTATTCTATTTGGCTCTTGATGACAAGAATAATTAAAAGCTTCTAATTTATTTTGACTCCTGAGCTTTGTTAGAAGTAACGTTTAATTCTCCTTCCTCAGATTCTGCATAAATATCAACTCCTCAATTTCTGGTTTAAAATTTTAGATTAACCCTAGCTTTGAATTTGTCCGTAAGCAGTGCTCAAGTTGAAATAAGTTATTTCTTCTTTCTTTTGCAGGCTCAGATCAGAGAGAAGCTCAGAGGAAATCAGTCGCACAAGGCTACAGACTGCATTATATGAAAAAGAACAGCAACTAGAGATCATGAAGTTGCTCATTATCAAGGAGAGAGAGATAAACAAAACATTCTCCATGCGTTTAGCCAGTTTAAATGAAGAACACATACTGCTTGAGGCTACAAAAGCAAGAAATTCTGAACTTACAAATGAAATTGAGTGCTTGAGGGTACAACAAACAAGTCCCCCCAGCCCCCCCCTCCCCCCGTCTCTCTCTCTCTCTCTCTCTCTCTCTCTCTCTCTCTCTGTGTGTGTGTGTGTGTGTGTGTGTGTGTGTGTGTGTAAATCATGCAAACAAAAGAAGATTCATTAACTTGCTCTAAGTAATCATAAAAGGGACCGGAACGACATCTCTTGGAACGCATTGATTGCACGATGTGCCCAACAGGATGTGCTCTCGGCTGTTTTCGGTGGATGATAAGCGAGGGCATCTCTCAAGACGAGTCACTAATGCTTGCATTTTGAGGGCATAGGGCACTATGCAATACGCTAAATATATGCACCCGTCTCTCTCTCAACTCTCTCACATCGATTTTAATGCACAGTTGATGACTGCAGGAAAAACTGGCCCGCTCTCGCGACGTGATGCTAGCGCTCTTACGTCTGCTCCTGCTCTCGCTGACCAAAAAAATGCCAATTTGCAAGCTCGTTGATTGTCTGCGCGCGCGGACGACCAGCGAGCTTCGATTGTGTTTTTTGTTTGTAACGAAAGGCCTCATTTTTAAAGGTATTTTGTCACAATTATAAGCCAAAAAATTAATTACTTTATGAAGATTATCATGCACACACTTTGAAAATCAATTTAGAAGCACGTTCACTGTCCGTGTGCTACCGACAATAAAGAGTTCTCATTGTGGTTTGGTTTGTAATGAAAAACCTCACCTTTTAAGCTAGTTTTGTCACAATTAAAAGCCAAAAAAAATGAGGACTTTATGAAGTTTATCATGCACACAACTTTGAAAAATGAGGTCACGAGCTCGCAGTCCGTCTGCGCGCACGTGGACGGTCAGCGAGCTCCTAATCTCTTTCTTTGAACTAAGAATTTAGAGTTAGTTGATGATCCATATGTTCTAGGACGATTAACAAGCTTCTAATCCTTTGCTCAAACTCAACATTCAAGAGTTCACTGATCATTTGCATGCGCATCACTATTACCAGGCTCCCAATCTCCTTCTTTGATCTCGAAATTCAAGAGTTTGTTGATCATCTATGTGTACGGGATTGTTTTCAAACTCCGAATCTTTTTTTTTGTACTAAAAATTCAAGAGCTCACTGACCATCTGCGTGCGCATGGCTCGTGACTCACTTTTTCCTTGAAGCCGCTAAATTTTTTTTGTCAAAATAAAAAATATTCTCTGGTCCTTTTTTGAGCTCCTTACCCCTTTTTTGTTATAAGAAAATGATATTCGCGTGTTCCAGGTTCTTGTTGAGCTCTTCTTACAAGAACCTTTACTAAGAGCTTGCCTGATACTACTTGGAGTCCAAGGATGTTGGCTTCTCTTAGTGCTTGGTATCCTCATAAAGGGAACAATGTGGAAGATGACTCAGGTCCAAAAGCCCCTTCATCATCCCCATATACTTCAATTTTTGGGGACTCTTGAGTCTTATAAGATTTTCTGAGGCTATAGGAGGAATCTCTGAAGGCCAATTCAACAAGCGTGGAATGAGTAATGAGAATGTAACTATAGAGGTCGCTTCAACATGTCCATCCAAATGGAGAACAATGGAAGAAATGCTTTCTGAGTTATAGCAAGTATGGAAGTACACATAAATAGAAACACTAATTGAGAACCCATGGTTAACTACTAAATTAGGGGAAGATAGATACCACACATCTTATTTGCGACCAATTTCTATGTTAATGCTTCCAATAAAGGATCATGTGTTGATGGCAATGACCACTATCATAAAATTTATTCTCTTCCATGAATCATGAGACCGTCTTACTATAGACTAAGAGATTTAACAACATGCATTTATAGAAAACAATAAACAAAGTCAAGTTTAAACACACACAAATGGAGATAGGAGCATTTGGAATTCTTACCCTTAGAGACCCTTTGATCAAGCTAGTGTTATCAATGTGGAAACCTTATTATTATAATTGAGGAAAACTTGAATCTTACTTTCAAATATTTTGAAAGCACCCTTCTAGATCCTACTCATTCTTATATTAGTTTCCTACTGAAATAATTGGCAACTGCATGACATTTTCATTCAACTTCAAATAGTAGATTTAAATATTTTGGAAGCAACCCTCTAGCTCCTCCTCATTCTTATATTAGTTTTTTACTAAAATAATTGGCAACGCATGGCGTTCCCATTCAAAGATGCACCAAGAACTCTACTACTATTGGTTTTTTCGTTATTGCATATGTCCCTATAGATTGTAACCCTTCTCTTGTAACAAGTATGTAATCACATAACAACATGCCTTAACCATATTTTTAATCTAAACTCTTAGAAATCATACATGTAGACAATTATGTCTAGAAGAGACATTAACTATGCCACATTTCTAGAATACATACAACACAAAGGTTCTTTGTTGTTTCATATGTCCCTATATCTTGTAACCCCTCTCTCATGACAAGGATGTGAGCATGTAATAACATGCCTTAAGCATATTTTTAATCTAAGATCTTAGAAATCATCCATGCACACAATTATGTCTAGAAGAGCAAGTAATTATGGCACATTTCCGAAACCCATGCAACTCCAATTATAGCACCAAAAGTGATCCATGAGAGTTCTTTAGCTATAGCTATTCTAAGCTTGTACCTTAATCCTAGGAACTTGTTTCCATTGCTTTATCAAGGTTGAATTTAGTTGTTCTTACTATCTAGGCTTGGTTGGATAATGTAATCGAGGTGGAAGCTAGAGGTAATGGGTTTAAATCTCTAGAGTCTCCAACAACGATTATTGGCACAGTAGCACCTTGGTCTAGTCATGAGGAAAATTGTCACGGTGTCTAATTGTTGCCCGAATCTTTGCTATCAAATGAACTTCCACACATCAGTTCCTAATATCCAAGTCTATGATTGAGGACTTTGGAATGTTGTAGATAGAATATCTTGAATGATCTACAGAGACACAGAGGAGTTCTATTAACCTCTCCTCTTGATAGGTCTATAAAACCCTAGTACCTTGAGTTCCCTAGCTTTTTGAAGAATAATATTATCTTTTTTGAGGCATGGAGTCTTGAACTCAACACACCCAAAAGCTTATTTAATCCTTCTCTTTTCTCTCCATTTGTTCACCCAACAAGAACCAATCCTCTTTGGTAGTTATATACTTTACTTCACCCGTTTAGTGATCCTCCATTGTCCCAATTCCCTTTGATGCTAGATCTATTGCCCAAATTCTTACCGTCACTTTACCACTCACCATAAAAATTATCTTTCTTCACTAATTATTATAGCTTGGCTACAAGTCGATTAATTGCAAGGTTATATCGTCTAAAATAGATAGACTAAGGATTTACCCTGCTAAACTCTACACTAGCTACCCATCTAAAGAGTCACCTTGCCACCTCTATTGAGTCATTGTGTGTGTGTGTGTGTGTTTGTGTGTGTCAGCGTCTATGTTCTCGTACAAAATCTGACCTTACCAGGTAAGCTATGGCTAGATAACTTCCACAACTAAATCATTCTTCTATAATACATCCACAACCCTTTCTAATGTTTTCCACATGTTTAAATGACGACCCAAGGATATTGTTTTAGGATTTTGTAATTGAATATATCTACAGAATGACAATTGTTCTCAATAGTGGATTTGAATGTGAGGTACATTATTAACATGCATACTTTAATTTAGAAATTTAAGATGCTATAATAAAGTAGACTTTACTCTAAATGACACCAAATTATATCTCTAAAAAGTAATGAAAATTTGAGAGCCACATCCAACCAAAAGGATCTTGAATTTAAAATAAAATCTAAGTATATTCCCATTGTTTAATGTAAAACACACCTTTTATACTTAGTGTACATTTTTGCACCCTTCCCCTCCCCTTTGGTCTTTTGGATACCTCTTCATGCTTGGATAGCTAGTAGTCTTTTACATATGCTAACCAAAATATTGATTTACCATAAGAATGATAATTTGAAGTCACGTAAACCCTAGCCTTCTTGATACCATTAAAATATTTTTCAAAAATAGATTACATTAAAGTTCTTTATTGAGATTTACTAGATTGGCCATCTATAAGTGGGAGCTAGGAGATTTCCAAACACACCAAAATAGAAGTGTGAAACTTGAATGGAAATTATTTTCACAATGATGCATGTTTTAGTGTAGCTATATTAGACCAAAAATACTAAATATCTACAAATGAAGTTCAAAACCAAGAAAGACCTAAATTTTTGCAAAAAGATCTAAATTAGAAGCTCTCTAAAAAAAATCACTCCTTTGGGTCCTCCTTCTCTTTCGTTGTCATCGTAGTCGTGGAATCTTTCGTTTTTTTTCTTGTATTTATGTGCGTATATGGGTATGTGTGTGTGTATGTATGTGCATGTGGACGGGTGTGCGTGTATATATATGTGTGGGTGCGTATTCGTGAGTGTGTGTGTATTTGTATGTGTGTATAAGAGTGCGGTGGGAACGAGGTTTATCTATATAATGTATATATATTATATATGTTTTTTATAAAAAAGTTTTCTGTGTTGGCAGCCAACGGTAGCTACGGGAAGATGGGGGTGGGGGGGGATGGTGTGTGTGTGTGTGTGTGTATGTGTATTGAAAGAGAGAGAGAAGAGCTTTGCGCTGCGCCTTCTACAGGCGGAGAGGGAGAGAGAGAGGGATTGCGGGCACGGTGGAGCCGAAATAGAGCACGCGAGAGGGAGAGGGGATTGGGGTGGTGAGTGAGGGAGAGGATGACGGTGTGAGAGGGTGAGGGTGAGTGAGTGTGTGGTGTGGAGGAGAGTGGGCTCTGGCTTCTTGCCCTGTGCCTTCAGGCTGAGAAGAACGAGAGAGAGAATGGGATGAGGTGGCGTGGATAGGAGAGAGAGGGGGGCTCTATGGCGTGTGCTCACTATGAGGGGGAGAGAGTGTGTGATGGGGGGGTTGACCTATTCTCTGTCTTGCATGGTGTCTCAAGGATGAGAGGAGGGGAAGAGGTCAATGGTGTAGGGGGGGAAAAAGAGGGTGGGGATAGCGCACCAAGGGGGAGGGGGGGGGTTAATGAGATTGAGGGGAGGTGAGGTGAGGGGGGGAACAGAGGGTGGGGGAGAATGTAATCGGGCCAAGGGAGGGGGAAGGAGAGGGTGGCGGGGGGTGTGGTTAAGAATAGGAGAGTGGGAGTTCACATGCGGCTTGACACGGAGGGAGCGGAGGGAGGCGAAGAGGAGGGGGTCGGGGGTGAGGTGAGTGCTTGACCTGGCCAGTAAGGGGGGGGGGGGGGGGGGGGGGGGGGGGAATGGAAGATGTGAGAGAGAGTATATTAGAGAGAGGTATGTAGAGAAAATGAGAGGAGAGAGGGGGGGGGGGGGGGGGGGGGGGGGGAATATTTCATTTAATGCCGTCGGGGAAATAACTACAGGGAGAGAGAGAAAAGGGGTATCTGAAACCGAAGGCGGCTGGCTAGGCTGGGGTATAGACAAGCGGGGGCCTGAGGGTGATAAGGCCGGCCAATCGAAGGGGGGGGGGGGTGTGCCATGCCGGTAGAGGTGTCGTGAGGATTGACCAGGCGTTGTCGAGCCTTTCAACACTGTCGTCAAGGCCCCAGCAGAGGAAGAATAAGTTTTTTCTTTTCTTTTTTTTTTCTTTGATTTTCAAAAATCATCCATCAATAGGTTCTTCCATTGGTGGTGGATATGAATTATACCAATCTCCTTCTACCATTACAGTAGATGGACTAGGCTCAGCATAGGGTGTAACAGGCACTAGTGCTTATTCATGTATGACTCCTTTTGAATGCATGTACTTTATAGGCATTGCATTATGTCCTAGATACGGAGGTTGTTGACCCAACACAAGTTGAGGTTTTTCCATACCCATCGGTGGTCTTTGAGCTGATGCCATATTAGACTGGTATGTGTACATAGGTTGTTCTTCTGGCCTCATGGGCACGCACTGAACATTCCCAACATACTTTGGTCGGTAGTAGCACTCATTGGTCTCATGGTTGGTCGATTTTTCCTGGATTGCACACCATTTATGTGGTCTAATTGGTTGTCTCTATTGAGGTTTCCCTTGTCTTGGTCCTCTCATAGGTGCTTTTTACATGTTATTCATCATGTCATTTATTCTTTTAAGCATGTCTTCTATGGCTGGCAGTGGTGCTGTAGCAATCGTTCCCACTTGTGCTGGTTTGGTGGATGTTGTTTTCTCACTTTGGTTATCCTTAGGGACATCTTCTTAGTTGAAAATATCACAATTGTCTCCTAAGTCAATAGCATCTGACACACACTCTTCTAGGGTTGTATGCTTCTTGCTATACAGTATAGCATGAAGTTCTTTGTTCAACAATCCCTCTAGAAACAATGACGCTAGTCGTTCTTCTGCAGGTATCTCTAGCCCTAGGCATCTGGCTATCTATTGTTTCATTTGAGTTGCACAATCCCTAACAGACTCACCTTGTTCTGTTTAAAGCTATGGATTTGAGCTACATCATTGTATTTGATCCCCGTTTTGGAACAAGCAACTACAAATCCTTGAGCTAATGTGTTGAAGTCCACGATTGACCTTGGTGGAATGTTTTGCAACCATGTCAATTCTTTTCCCTCTAATGTCATTCCAAACCCCTTGAATTGAGTATGAAAATCAAATACGTGTTCTACTCTTAACACTTGTTTAAAGCTTGCTAAGTGGTCGTATGGATCCCTTGATCCACTATATTTTATGATCCATTTTTGCAAATCAGCTGGTCTGACACGTTGGAGAGGGGGAATAGGGAACACACCTAGCACACAAAGTACTTGCCTCTCTATAGCTCAGGGATTCCGCAACACCCCTAACCTCTCAAAAACCACCTTCAAATTGGCTTATTTGCACTAACAACTCCGCTTTAGCATACAAAACAACTACCTCACCCCTTGCAAAAAACACCCACAACACAAATGCACCCACACTGCTCAACTCACCCTTTTCGAATCACAAAACACTCCTAATCTGCCCTGTTGGTAGCACCCTTCGAGCTGCAGGCAAAACCTCTACAAGCAATGGCCAATACATGGAGAGCGAGAGAAGAGGAGGGGGATGGGGAGAATCAACACACGAGATTGGGGCAAGTGAGTCGTCTTATTGCATAGAGAGTAGTAAAACCGATGTATGAAGCTTCAATGGAAATCTTAGCAGCACACAAGCTTCCAACTTTCACTTACTCACACAGGCAAAAAATCCTAGTATTTTTTCATTTACAACCTTTTATAGGGGTACCTCTAGGAGTTCCAAAAAAAGAAAAAAGGTGAGTTTCACCTCCCGTGGCCTTCACTTAGAGCTTCTTTTAGAATTGGATTGCATTTCCAACACATGGCATACTTCATTTTTGGAAATATTTGCTTGGTGTGCACATTGGGTTTTGGTCCCTTCCACTTGGCCGCCCGGCCCTGCCTTGCAGTATTCGGCCACCTTGAACTGACCCCCTTTAAACCCCTTCCCTCTTCTCCATTTTCTTTCTCCTAGCCCTTTGACTGGTCTTTTGGGCTTTTTGCCGAACTTTGTGAGCCCCCTCTTGTGCTTCAAATTGACTACTACAGGACCGCTTTCTTCCACGAGGGGGGGAGGCAATAGCGACCTCGCTATTGCCCCCACTCTCCTTCTCAAAACTTTGGTGCCCCAAGGGCGCAGGACCCGCCTCACTTTTTGGGGCCACTTCACGTGGTGGCAGGATGCATTATTGAAAATAAATGAGTGTCAGGTATGCGGATGATGAAAAAATCATGCCACATCATCACCGGGCTCACACCCCTATGGGTGCCTTGCGCCGCCCAGCCTCGCCGGCTCGCCACCAAAACTGTCACCATGCCTCGCTCAGCGCCCCGGCATCCCCGCGTTCCACATCATGCCACCCATCTACTGTGCATGTGGGTTTAGTGGGCACGCCATCTGGCAGCTCCTTAGTGACTAGCACCTCATGGCAAAAAACTCCTTCACATATATTTAGAAGAAAAACTTTTTTTCATTGGTCCTCTTTCCTCAACTTCCATGCTCTGCCCCAACCTCCTATTTCCAAGCCGCAAAGCCCGGAAGGAGTCATGCATTACTGGCTTGCTTCTCCATAATCTACATTGCTACTTGACTTTTCCAAGCCCAATATTCGAGGCCGCCAAAACACGATCAAACCATCTGCAATCAGCTTCGGGCAAAGACACCCAATCTTCCGACTTCCACAACTTCTTGCTCCGGATTCCGTTTGGCATGCAGTCACTTTCTGCTATCTCCGTATGATGTACACCCTGATCTAGAACTTTGTCGAGGCTCAGAAGATGCCAGATGGCACATTCTCCAATGCGGCCAAGTGGGCTCAGACCCAGCCCCCGGAAAAACTTCAAATGATCATATCTTGCAAACCATGGCTCCGATCCACAATCCGAAAAGACGGGTAGGCTGCATAGCTCGAGCTACACATGTATGCACTGACATCAACCCAGGACACCTGTTCTCGGCTTCCCTCTCTGTCGGGGATCTGCTACACACTTCAACTTCAAACCACAATATCTTGAGCATCGGGGCTCCGTTTGACGTGCCGTCTGGACCTATTCCTTCAGCACTTCAAGCTCTTCATTTTTGGACCCAAAAGCTGCACTCTGCATCTCCTTCACCTGCTACCCCAATTAGCCCCTTATGTAGCCTTTCTTGGCCTATAGGCCGCATCATGCATACATTTTTGCTGCTACCTGCCATCCCATGACCTTCCTAGCTGCTCCAGTCCTTTGCCTTGCTTTTGTTAGCCTGTCTACACCTGTCCATGCCACCTTCTAGAGCCGACATACTTTAGCTGCACCATCATTGCCCACCCCTCTGTTGAGCATATATGCTCAACTACATAAAAGCTTTATTCCATTATAAACTGCAAAACCTGGCACACACTATGAGAAAACTAAAAAACCAAATGTACATTGTTTTATTGCACCCTATTGCCAAACCTTGAAATGGGTTGCCCCACCCCCTGCATAAGAATATGATGCACCGCTGGCACTAACTCCCTTTCAACGTAGAGCTTGAGATGAAGACCATTTATCATGTGTTTAAGAAACCGACCATCCAACCTAACTAGTGCATATGTACTATTGGGAAAAACCTGATGAACCTTGTAAGGCCCCGTCCACTTTTTCTTGAACTTCTTCTAAAAGGTGAAGTCAAGATAACTTTCGTATTTCATCACTAGATCGCCCTTCTCAATGTGCTTAGCTGACAAATGTTGGTTGAACTTTGCTACCCTTCTTTCTCGTTGCTTCACATTAAAATCCACCGCTGCCTCATGATCCATCTTCAAGGTTTTGAGACTTGTAATCCTATCCTGCAAAATATCTTGATGAGTTTTATCAATTTTCCATAAACCTTTGAGAACCCCTAGCTGCACATGCACATGCAAGACTGCTTCCTTGCCATATACCAACTCGTATGGAGTGAAGTTCGTTGCCACCTTGTAAGAAGTTTTGTAAGCCCACAAACATTTATCAAGGTTAGACTCCCACTCTTCAACCTGCTGGTATATATACTTTGTAAGCATCTTGACTATCTGCCCCTCTGCACTCTCCACCAAACCATTGCACTGCGGGTGGAATGGAGATGAATATCGGTGTTGAATCCCCAATTTGTCCACCAGAGCACGCACCGACTTACTTCTGAATCCCTGTCCTCGATCCGATATAAGCACCCAAGGCACTCCAAAACGACAACATATGCAATCAAATACAAACTGAGCAACAGTATGCGCATTTACCTCTTTGAATGCTTTAGCCTCGACCCATCATGTAAGGTAGTCTATTGCCACTACCACACATTTCTTACCACTCGCTGACTTGGGCAATGGACCAATTGCATCCAAGCCCCACTTTTCAAAGGCATCATGTGCGATGATAGCCCCCTGTTGCTCGGCTACCAGTCGTCTTTCACCCATCACTTGGCACTGATGGCACGTCTTGCACCAATAATGCACATCTCGCACCACAGAAGACCACCAGAACCCACTTCTTAAGATACAAAACAAAACTTGACTCTTACCCTGATGACCGCTTTCCTCATGGCATTGCTCCAATACCATGCCAATCTCTTCTTTGTAAAGGACACGACGTAGCACCCCATCTCGACCGTACACCATAAGATCTTCACCAATCAGAGTAAACCTTTTAGCTTTTTGAACAACCCTCCTCTTTTGTAGCTTGGAAAGCCCATCGGAACATTGACCTGTACTCAAGAAATCATCAATATCCTTCAAAGTCTCTCTACCTGTATAAGTGGCTGGCCCCACATACAAACTCGACATTTGAGTGACCACGACTGCTAGCCAAACGATCTGCTTCCTAGTTTTGTTCTCTTCTCACATGTTTGAACTACAGTGCTTCAAAAAACTTCAACAACTTCTTTATGGAAAAAAACAAATTCTTGAGAGAGTCCCTCTTTACCTGCCATTGGCCCATAAGTTGTTTGATAACCAATAGAGAATCACCCTTTACAACCAACCTAGAAATGCCAAAGTCAATGCAGTGCTTGAGTCCCAGGTGTAAGGTAAGATATTCTGCTTCATTGTTGGTATGCAGCTCCTCCAAGTCGTAAGCTTTGGAAAAAATGACTGTGCCTTGAGCATCCTTAATAACCACACCTCCACCTTCTTTATGTGTTACTCGTCTGTAAGCACCATCAAACCACATTGTGAAGGCCTCTTCCAAATCAGGTTCTTCCTTATCCTCCTCTTGTACCACCCTTGGATAAATTGGCAACTCAACCTCCTTGTTGACCAAAATGTCTGCCAAATGAGACCGCCGAGTGTGATCCACTCTGAACTCAAACTCAAACTCTTGAAGCTCGATTACCCACTTCATGATTAACTTCCCTGGCTTCAAGTGTAGCACCACTTCAGGCAAAAGATTGTTAGCAGTCATTACATAAAACTTTCGAACGACCAAATATACTTTAAACTTTCTGTAGGCAAAGACCAAAGCCATAACCCACTGTTCTGCCTCCGTATAAGTAGATTCACCTGGACTAATGAACCTGCTTTCGAAATAAATAGGCTTATAACTCCTGCCTACCTTTTGTAGCAATACTGCTCCAATAGCCACCGTTCCCACAGTCATAGCAATATAAAAATCATCCTCATGATTAGGAGGACACACTGTAGGCAACTGACATAGAATACCTTTCACTTTATCAAAAGCCTCTTGAGCTTTCTCATCCCACTGAAATCCATGCACTTGTTGAGCCCTTTTCTGAAGAGGGTAGACATATTGAGACAGCATCCAAAGAAAGCGGGATAAATACTTCAACTTATGCACGAAAGAAGCCAATTTTGTTGCACTGTTTGGAGGCTCCATAAGAACCAATGCTTTCACCTTCTATGGATCTGCTTCAATCCCGTTCTGTGATACCACATGGCCTAGAAATTGAACCCTTGGTTGTGCTAGCTTGCACTTCTTTGGATTCAACTAACCTCCTTCTTCATCTAGCTTTTGAAAACACACCCTTAACTTGGACAAATGTTCTGCCTTGGAACTATAGCAACCAATATCATCCATAAACACTCTGATGAACTTACCCAAGTAAGGTCCGAACACCTTGTTCATCCAATCTTGAAAAGTCGCATATGCATTCACCAGTCCAAAAGGCATCCTGCGATATGCAAAGCAACCCCATGGAGAAATGAAGGTAGTCTTTAGCCGGTCCTCCAAAGCAATACCGATCTGAAAATACCTTGAAAACCTATCCATGACAGAATAGCGTTCATGTCCGGCAACCTGGTTTAAAATATCATCTTGAAAAGGCAGAGGGTAATGGTTCCGCTTGGTTGCAACATTCAAAGGCTTATAATCTACACATACCCGCCACTTTCCATTCTTCTTCGGGGTAATGACAACAGGAGAAACTCACTCAGACTACTTTACCGGATAAATAATACCTACCTTGAGCAACTTGTTGATCTCCTGCCATAGAGCTTCCTTTTGAATATCCCCCAACCTTCTGAGATTCTATGCTTTTGGCCGGTATCCTTCTTTAAGCAGAATCTGATGCTCTACTCCTTTAGCTTCCCTCAGATCCTTATACTCCGCTGCAAATAAGTTAGGGTAGGATGCACATAGGTCCATGTAGCGTTCTTTCTCCTTCTTTGTTAAATCGGAACCTAGCATATCTTCCATCTCTTTAGCTTGCAAACTACAAACAGGAACTTGCATACCTCTCCTTGCAGTGGTAGAGTCTATTGTGACCCCGAACAAATTTGTATCCAGCTTCAATAAATCCTCATCACTCTCTTCCTCTTCGACACTGGTAGACCCTTCATCATAAGTAGACTCCGTCTTGTACTCATAACTGGTACTACAATCTAGATTATCTCCACCTGCTGAGGGATGAAAATGAATTTCCCTGGTCTTTAGATCCAACACAATCTATCCGCCATTCTCTCGATCTGGCAGGGAAAACACCACGGTGCCCCAATCTTTCTTGGCTCCAATTGCCAGCAGCCATGGCCTCCCCAATATAATTGGATAGTCATTCTCACCTGCTTTCATGACAAAAAAATCAATTAAGCATTCAATTCCCATAACCTTTACCTTTACATCTTGTGCCACTCCCAAACAACGAGCCTTGGCATGATTAGCCATCCTCATTTGCACATTGGACCTGACAACAGCTTTAATGCCAATATCCCTCATAGCCGACTCCGTAATAACACAGACTTGGGCACCCCCATGGATGTATTCTTGAACCTGTTTCTTCTTCTCGATCAAAACATCCACCACCGGAAGCACATCGGTCGGACTCCTCACTTTCAAGGCTAGATTATGCACTGTATGTACCTCTCCTCCCACTCGAGTAAGCCTAGTGCTGACAATGGTTGACCATTGCCTCCTTAACTTAGGGTTTAATGCAAGCAGCTACCCAAAAGTGATGTTAGCCTTTTGATTTTGAACATCTCTTACCAAATCATACTCCGGATTTCCGCATCCCAATTGAAAATCCTTTTGGGTAATTCTTCGTCTTCGCCTCCTTGTGCTTGGCTCGGGCTGCTCTCTTCCTTCATTTACCTTGTCTTTCCCCTTCTTTGCTCTAGTTTCACGCTCCGTCTCAGTCTCTCTTTCACCTCGTACTCTTTTGTTGGCCATAATGTCAACCTCCTGCATGTCAACACCAATAATGTTAACCCTTGGTTTTATATCATTAATAATGGAGTCGCCTGTGCTTGGTTTTCAACCTCTTGCTGCCCTCTTTGGCCATTAAACTGTGTATGACCACGACCTTGACCAAAAACAGGATACATGACTCCCCTTTCCCTCGGTGGATGAGGTCAATTTGGAGCATAATGGCCCTCCTCTCCACAATTGTAGCACCTTCCAGGCAATTTCCGAGCTCTGCCTCTTCCAGCCCTTGCTTGACCTCTATCCATAACACTTAAACACAACTCTTGCATTTGCTCAGACAAACCTTGAATTGTACGTACCCATTGTTGAGGAATGGTTGCTGCCCCTCGATTGGGTTGATTCTCCGCTTGAACTTCTTCTCTTGGGCTTGAAGCCGGATTGGGAACCATCGCCTCATACCGCAGTGCACCTTGCTCAATCTTCTTCTTGATTTTACGGCTTTTAGACCGTGCAATGGAAACTACATTTTCCGGGCCCTCAAAATCCACCTTTTCACGAACTTTGGGATGTAAACAAGACATAAAATTGTCCAATTTAAAGTAATCACCACCATTGACCAACTGCATGGCCATTGCAACATCCCTCCAACACTCTTCAAAGGGGGCAAGGAAGATGCTAAATTCCTCATTCACATCCTGCTTCAAATTTTTCAACCTTGCATCCAAATCGATAGCAGACACCTCCTTTTGAAAGTCTTGCAGGAAACGGGTCCGCAATGCTGGCCACATAATTATTGGCTCTCCCTCCAACGCAAAGAACCATGTCTTTGCTTTCTCCCGCATCAAGAACGGGATCTTTTTTTTGCATCTTCCTAGCTTCATCCGGCATATGCAGTGACAGCATATACAACTCGAAATCGGACATCCACTCCTCTAGATCTCCTTCTCCATCAAAAATTGGCCCATAACTATGTGCTGCCATCTCTCCTTGATGGAAAAAACCGTCTTCGATCAGCAACAATGAGTAATCAGCTTCTCCTCAGTGGGGGCACCAGAAGATGGAGAGGGGGAATAGGGAACACACCCAGCACACAAAGTACTTGCATCTCTATAGCGAAGGGATTCCACAGCACCCCTAACCTCTCAAAAAACACCTTCAAATTGTCTTATTTGCACTAACAACTCCGCTTTAGCATACAAAACAACTACCTCACCCCTTGCAAAAAACACCCACAACACAAATGCACCCACACTGCTCAACTCACCCTTTTCGAATCACAAAACACTCCTAATCTGCCCTCTTGGTAGCACGGTTCCAGCTGCAGGCAAAACTTGTAGCTACAAACAATGGCCAATACACGGAGAGCGAGAGAAGAGGAGGGGGCCCCGGGCGGTCACTTTCTAGAATGTGTATGATCTCATGTGAGTTAACCGGAGAGGATTATTAAAAGACCAAAATGTATAAAAATGTATACATACAGTGGGGGGTGGGGTTTTTTTAAATAGGCTCAGAGTGTAAGTATAGTATGTATATTGGGGTATTATTAATTACCTCTTGAACGCACGTGATATAGGGGTCTTTTGGTAAGTGACTACCCCGAGAGGAGGGGGATGGGGAGAAGCAACACACGAGATTGGGGCAAGTGAGTGGTCTTATTGCATAGAGAGTAGTACAACCGATGTATGCAGCTTCAATGGAAAGCTTAGCAGCACACAAGCTTCCAACTTTCACTTACTCACACAGGCAAAAAAGCCCTTAAATTTTTGCATTGACAACCTTTTATAAGGGTATCTCTAGGAGGTCTAAAAAAAGAAAAAAGGTGAGTTTCACCTACCGTGGCCTTCACTTAGAGCTTCTTTTAGAATTGGATTGCATTGCTAACACATGGCATAGTTCATTTTTGGAAATATTTGCTTGGTGTGCACATTGGGTTTTGGTCCCTTCCACTTGGCCGCCCGGCCCTGCCTTGCAGTATTCAGCCACCTTGATATGACCCCCTTTGAACACCTTCCCTCTTCTCCATTTGCTTTCTCCTAACCCTTTGACTGGTCTTTTGGGATTTTGACCGAACTTTGTGAGCCCCCACTTCTGCTCTAAATTGACTACTGCGGGACCGCTTTCTTCCACGAGGGGGGAGACAATAGCGACCTCGCTATTGCCCCCACTCTCCTTCTCAAAACTTTGGTGCCCCAAGGGCCGCGGGACCCGCCTCTAGCAAGGGCCTGCCACATCATCACCAGGCTCACACCCCCGCGGGCGCGCTGCACCGCCCAGCCTCGCCGGATCGCCACAAAAAACCGCCACCATGCCTCGCACAGTACTCGGCATCGCCGCGTTCCACGCACGCCATGGCCAGGAGCTCACGAGCTCCCCTCACCCTTTCTTCTTGTGATACCAAATGGCGTCACGGCCTGCTATATATAGTGTGGCATGCATCCCTTCTACTGTGCATGTGGGTTTAGTGGGCACACCACGTGGCAGCTCCTCAGTGACTAGCACCTCAAGGCAAAAAACCCCGTCACATATATTTAGAAGAAAAACTTTTTTTCATTGGTCCTCTTTCCTCAGCTCCCATGCTCTGCTCCAACCTCCTATTGCCAAGCCGCAAAGCCCAGATGGAGTCCTACATTACCGGCTTGCTTCTCCATAATATGCATCGCTACTTCACTATTCCAAGCCCAAGATCGGAGGCCACCAAAACACGATCGAACCATCTGCAATCAGCTTCGGGAAAAGACACCCAATCTTCTGACTTTCACAACTTCTTGCTCCGGATTTCGTTTGGCATGCAGTCACTTTCTGCTAGCTCCGTATGATGTACAATCTGCTCTAGAACTTTGTCGAGGCTCAGAAGATGCCATATGGAACATTCTCCAATGCGGCCAAGTGGGCTCAGACCCGGCCCCCGGAAAAACTTCAAATGATCATATCTTGCAAACCGTGGCTCAGATCCACAATCCGAAAAGACGGATAGGCTCCATAACTCAAGATCTACACATGTGTGCACTGACATCAGCCCGGGCCACCTGTCCCCGAATGCCCTGTCCGTCGGGGATCTGCTACTCACTTCAACGTCAAACCGCAATATCTTGTGCATCGGGGCTCCGTTTGACGAGCCATCTGGACTTGTTCCTTCAACACTTCAAGATGTTCATTTCTTGGACCCAAAAGATGCACTCTGCATCTCCTTCACTTGCTACCCCAATTAGTCCCTTATGTAGCCTTTCTTGGCCTATAATTAGCATCATGCATACATTTCCACTGCTACCTGCCATCCCGTGACCTTCCTAGATGCTCCAGTCCTTTTCCATGCTTCCGTTAGCTTGTATACACCTGTCCATGCCACCTTCTAGCGCCAACATACTTTAGTTGCACCAACGTAGGAATACCCTTGGTATTTGGTTTGTTCTACCTCCTCAAGAGTCATCATAACAAAGTTGTTGTTATAACAATCCGTAAATAGGTAGGTCGGTAGGTATGTTGATCCCTTATCCTTGATCTTGAAGATATAGATGATCTTCATGGGTGTTAGTTGTCCTGACCTGGCATGCAAAGTGCATAGAAGATCTTTGACATTCCTATCCTCCCAACGATAGACTCTTATCGTAGGATTATCTGTACTAAGCCATTTCAGAGGCTTCAAGTCAACTTGATCGTATCCCTTGAATTCTAAAGTTGGTGGTCCTTCTTTTGTGGCCATATCTAGAATTACGGTATTTATTTCTAACCCCCATTTGTCTATCACGTCAAGGTCTTCGACTTGAAAATACTGAGTTCCGTTTCGGTCCATGTACATTTTTCCTTATCGTAGGATTATCTGTACTAGGCCATTTCAGAGGCTTCAAGTCAACTTGATCGTATCCCTTGAATTCTAAAGTTGGTGGTCCTTCTTTTGTGGCCATATCTAGAATTACGGTATTTATTTCTAACCCCCATTTGTCTATCACGTCAAGGTCTTCGACTTGAAAATACTGAGTTCCGTTTCGGTCCATGTACATTTTTCCTTGTTTGTTTGCCTTGATTTCCTCTTCGAACTCAATACTAAGGTCATCAATGCGAATAGCATTCTCTTCGTTATGATCCAAGTAAACATGAGCTCCATGGCAATTAGTCTTATAAAAAGGGTGTATATGCTATAGCGCATTGTCGTTCTGGTTTCTCAGTGAGTCGAATAAGAAGACATTTTGAACGTCATATCAGAAAAAGTGTCTAAGACTTCTTCTAGAATCATGTGCAAGGAACTGCCTTGATTCACGCTTTCTTCAGTGGATACTCTACTAGAGGTTTCTCCAAGTATGCCTTAATTTCCTAGTACAAGACCATATCTTAGGTTCATAAAGACTTATGAAGCTCTAGATAGAGTACTTACCTTTGGATTGACTTGTTGTCGATTTCTTCCACTTGACTGAATTGCACTTTTTGTCAAGCTACCAATTCCTCGTTTGCAACTTGATTCGTGTACAAATTTGATCAAGTTAGATATTCTTCCACAAAGACAATATAGTTTTTGTTAGCTATTATGATTGGTCTCTGTGTATCACTACTTCAATTCGAGCTAATCGAGTCAACATTTCCAAATTCCAAACTCGAATTTGGGAAAAATCAAAGGACTAATCTGCAGCTCGAAAACTGAATGAACATGTACTGACGTCCGGTTTTCGAAACCGCAGCCGCAAGAACCAACCCCAAGTAGGGGAGAGCACATTACCAAGAAAAAACTATAAAAAGTAGTTTTTCTAACATTCACCACCCCCTCTATGCTTAACCACTGACGGGCCGCCACCAATTTGGCCACACCTCTCTCCATTATCACCAAAAGACAAAGGTCTCTCTCTCTCCTGCTCGGCTCTGCCAATCCACCATCATCTCTCTTACCTCTGCTCCTATGTCACCTAGCTCGACGGGCGCATAAACCAGGGTGCTACCATCTATATTCCATTGGCGGGCCGCCATGCATGGACAAGAGTTCTCTCTCTCTCTCGTATTATTCATACACGCACACACTTTCACATTTTTATTATTATTTCTTCTCTCTCTTACCTCTCGCTCCTCCATACTCCACCTGCGGGCCGCCATACCTCACTCCTCCCTCTTCCCTCTCTTCCACACTCCCTCAAACTCACTCTCCCCTCCCTCTCTCCCCTCTTGTTTTCCTCCCACTGGCGGGCCGCCGCGCTCAGCTCTCTCTCTATCTCTCTCTCTCCTCACTATCTCTCTCTCTCACAATCTCTCTCCCTCTCTCTCTCTCTCTCTCTCTCTCTCTCTCTCTCTCTGTGTGTGTGTGTGTGTTAATTCAACCACACATACCCTCTCTCTCTTTCCCGCCCCCCCCCCCCCCCCCCTCTCTCTCTCTCTCTCTCTCTCTCTCTCTCTCTCTCTCTCTCTCTCTCTCTCTCTCTCTCCCTCTCTTCCCCTCGGTGTAGGAACCCGCCATGCACATAGAAGCCTCTCTCTCTCACTCTCTATATACACACACACCCATACACCACCCTCACCCCCCCTCTGGCGGGCCGCCACCCTTACTTGAACCCGTGGACCTCCCCCCCTCCCCCCCTTGTTTCCACAGGAGGGACACCCCACGCCATGTCACACCCTCTCTCTTTCTCTCTCGTCATCCCGCAGGACGCGCATGGAACCGAAGTATCTCTCTCTCTCTCTCTTACCCACACCCACTTCACCCATCCCTCACCCACTCACCCCCGCCATCACTAAGCTCTCTCCTGCTCTCTCGCTCTCTGTACAAGCAAGCCCGAAGGCTCCGCAGTCGAAAACACACACACACACACACACAATCATTCCCACTCACACACACTCTTCACCCCCCCTTTCTTCCAGCATCCGCGATCTCGTTCTCACTCTTTGTTTCCATGCAGCGTAAAAACATTTTAAAAAAAATATACATACATATATATTATCCCCTCTCGTGTTCCCACACACGCACACTCTCACGCACACAATTACATAGACACACCCATGTGCATACGCGCACTCACATATCCACACATACACGCACATGCCATACGCACCCACCCCCAAAAAAACAATGAATAATCGACATCGACGCCAAAAAGAAGGAGAGGCCAAGCTGCACGCCGCTGACAACGAAACAAGCAAAGACGTCGAAGGCATGCCCTGGCCGACCCCAAAAATGACGAAGGTGCTACATTAACTCACCAGCTAAGCCCGTCATTCACCGGCATGGCATCCATGACACCCTCTTTAGTTTTGTCATCATTTTTCCCAGTTTTCAAACCAAATCTTGTAAAAATCCCAATTTGTAAATTATCACCTCTCTCTAGGTGATGGCCACAAAGGCCCACCTAGGAGTTTTCCTTTATAATATTCCCCAAGACAAAGCAAGGGTCAACCATACACGACCCACCTCATTGCTTTTTCTTCCCTGATTAGAACCCTTAATCTAATCAGATTACCCTAACCTAAAGCAGCCAGCACCTATAAAAAAGGCACTGAGAGGTCACTATCAGAGGGGGAGATTGTGAGATATTGGAGGGAGATTATGAGAGATTGTGAGAGATTGGGGAGGAGATTGTGAGATATTGGGGGGAGATAGGAGAGATTCAGAGATTGGAGAGATTGGGGGGGGGGGGGGGGGGGGGGCGTTTCATCAGAGGTGAGCACTTGCTAGTATTTTGGTGGGAGGGATTGGCAACACTTGCATCATGAGAGAGGGAATTTAGTGTAGCACTTTTGGGAAGTTGCACTATGTAAAGAAGCTATGTCTACATCTTGAATCCAATGGTGGCCACACACCCACTCATGCTAGAAAAGTCTCCGTGTCTGTGAGTCACCTCTAGAGAACGCATTATAAGGCTCACTATCTCTCCCTCTATCTCTCTATCACCATGATGGCCACCTCACCGGAAAAAAGGTTGCTGTAAATTTGCAAGAAAATAGTTTTCCCTCACACCCTAAGGGTTTTCATCCCCTGCGTCATTCTCTCTCTCTCTCTCTCTCTCTCTCTCTCTCTCTCTCTCTCTCTCTCTCTCTCGGTGTGTAGATTTTGTGATGTCTCCAATCACCATTTTTCGCATCCTAACCGCTCAAAGCTAGGTGGTGCCCCCTGTTCGCTTCACCGTGGCTCGCTCTACGTGCATCGGCTCCTGGCGTTTCTAGGCCGTCGAGGTCCTTGTGGTGCTTTGCACTCGTTATTTGGTGCCCGCACGGAGGAGGGCTTCTTGGAAACCTTCAGTTTACAATGCTAAGACAACATACATCATCAATTATGGATGAATGGCTGAAATAATTCTCAAGCTACAGAACAAAGGAGGAGGAGACTAAAGAGACACTGACCAGCTTCATTGAAGTACTACTGCCTGGCTGTAGTGCCGTCAGTATTCAAGAGGTAAGCTCCCCATCTCATGTTGCTCGTGCTAACCGCAAATTGAGAGCATAAGGTGGGAAGGCTATGAAGTGCCATCACTAGTGTCAACCAAAGCACACTGTCAATGAGTGCCATCAACCAAGGTAACGAAGGGGATGAAATCATCTACATCGACATTCACCGCGAGGAGGTCGTCCACATCAAGGGAGGAAAAAGATCAGTAAGGCCTCTCTTTCCTAAGGAAATTGAAAGCAAAGGTATAGCCTCTACTCCTAAGCGGCCAAAAGGGGTTGCTCGAGCCAAAGGGAGGAAGGGCTAAGCCAATCCAAAAACACATGACCCCAAAGGAAGAAGCATCTGGCCATACGAATGCTTCAAGTTCGGGAATCCAGGTCGTCGTATGCAGTTTGCCAAATAAGAAGGTCATCCGAGGTTAAGTGGCGGAAGGTCCTTTATCGATTCGCACGGCGCATGCATTTACTGCCAGTCCATTTCAACAATCTTGAAGCAGAAGTGGTAAGAAGGTTTCCATGCCCTAAGGAGGATTGGTTCGGCTACTGCTCTCGCTGTTTTGGAGGACGGATAGAGGGTCTCCTCTCCCCGTACAGCTCATCTTGAAGAAGCTCTCCACCACGGGTGAAACCGACTGGGCTGGAGACGAGTTATAGCTAAATGAAGTGGAGTTCATTCAATGCGCCGATTACGATAATTACCTACAACTGCTGGTAGCTAAAAGTCTAGGAGTAGTCAAACGCGTTGCCATCACCCCATGCGTGTTGAGCGATGAAGGAAAAGTGGAGCCTATAAACCTCTTGTGGATGTGCCAACTCATCAACACCGGCACGGTAAGAGTATAAGTAAGTGCTCCACCCCTCTGTTCATGATGGAAAACGGACCAATAGCGTTCCCATTTACATTTCTCCAACACATGCATGTGAATACTTATGTAGATAGGAAAATCTTCTACCAAGAGAAGATTGTGTATCTGTTTGGTGCTGCGGTGCTAGGAGAAATCCTTAGCTCCCCAAACCCTATCATTCTCCCCATATTGAATTACCACCGCTCCTTCAATGTTTCCATTTTTATCATGTTTTAATCTATACAGCCAACTCTGTAAAAAGACGCTATGAGCCGCTAATGTCATTAATGTTATTAAAAAAAAAGTTTGTAATTTCCTTAGTTACTACTATGGCAAGTGTCTCTTTTCCCACATTCAGTGGAAATAAGGGAGAAGACATCACCACCGACTTTCTGGATGACGTCGACATCGCTTGTGTAGTTTCCAAAAAGGATGGCGACGCCTCACGGCTACAAATGTTTCCTCTACTGATGAAAGTAGAGGCCAAGTCTTACTACAATGCTTTGCCCCAAGCTACCAAAAATGCATGGGATGTACTGCATGTTTGGTGGCCACAGCTCAGTTTACCAGGGAGACTCTGTCAAAATTTTTCAAAATACTGACAGTTCCTGAGGAGAGGTGTTCAGCTTGTTGTTTATAGCTTGTTTACTGTGTACAGAGGCCAATTTACAAGGGAAACTCTGTCGGATTTTTCCCAAAAGTAAACAGTTTGGCAGATATGGCATCTTCTCAAAGTGAGACTCTTTACAACATAAAGAAGCTGGATGGCACAAACTTTCCATTCTAGAAGAAGTAGATTTGGCAGGTTTTGGTGCAGAAAAAACAAGTGAAGCCACTGAAGCTCAAAGGGGAGAGACCAGAAGGTATGGCTGAAGATGAGTGGGAAGAGCTTGACGAGTTAGCTTGTTCCACAATCATGCTGACACTAGCAGAAAATGTTTACTTCAACGTAGTAGAAGAGAGTACAACGTATGGCGTATGGCAAAAGGTATGTGGTATGTACGAGAAACAAAGTGCTGCTTCTTAGATTTACTATCTCAAGAAATTGGTGGATTTGAAGATGAAGGAAGGGACAGCCATGTCAAATCATCTCAATGAATTTCACACAATTTTCAGCTAGTTAACAGCACAGGAGATAGTCTTTCCAGATTCAGTGAAGGCTATGTTTCTCTTAATCACTTTGCCAGACAGTTGGGATACTTTTCGTACATCGTTAAGTAATTGTGTCGCACCAGAAGGTCTTAAAAGTGCCAATGTAGAAGGCATCTTGCTCACAGAGGAAGTGAACAGGAAGAACATTGACAAAGGCAAAGGCAATAGTGCTTTGGTCGTTCGAGGGAGACAACAGTCTAAAGAGAAGATGGGTAAGAAGGCACAAAACCGAAGTAAGTCTCGTGACTCGAAGTCACAGGATGACATAGAATGCTACCATTTTGGAAAGAAGGGTCACATGAAGAGAGACTGTCCGAAGTGGAAACAAGAAAAAGGAAAAACAAAGAGTTCTGAGCAAGATGAAAAGAAGAGTTCAATGAAGATTGAAGAGGTGAATGTCGCAAGATCTAGTTCAGACAGTGATTCTGGTATAGCAGCTGGTGACATCTTCCTCACAAACAATCTTGATTCTGTTTTCTTGATTGCAGAGGAAAAACTTACATGTTTCTCCACACAAAGAGTGGTTTACATCATATGTGACTACTAAAGATTATGTCAGACTTGGCAATGAGCAGGTTTGTGACATACTTGGAGTGGAAGATGTGCAATTGAAGTTTTAGAATGGATCTTCTTTATGGCTCAAGAATGTCAGACATGTTCCAGCAATCTGAAAGAGCTTGATCAGTACAGGGAAGTTGGATGATGTGGGTTATGTGACAGTTTTTGGAAACATCGCTTGGAAGATCTCCAAAGGTTCGATGACTGTAGCACATGGCAGCAAGCCAGGAACTCTGTACACTTTACATGTTTCAGAGGTTAAAAACCATGTAATCAATGTGATTGAGCAGCCAAGTGTGTCACTGTGGATGTTGACTTGAAAATCAACCGCATCTGAAATACCATTTTTCTTGTACTATTCACATTATGAGCTTAAATGTAATTAATTCTTCAGGCTCTAGATAATTTTTGGAACATATGTCATTGTAATTGCTATTTCAAAACACCCCTGATAGGAAGTAGAATTCATTTTTGATGAGATGACACCTCCAAGGCTGAGGTATAAAAGCCAATCTTTTGTAAACCTAAGGGGGCTTTTTATCATTTTTTTGGGCTTATCTAAACGTACAGAGACTGCGTACTGTGTGTGAGAGTGAGAGAGGTCTTCTTCCTTTCCCCTTGCATGATGTGACTACTACAATGTGAAAGTGACTACTCTATCATGCTAGCAATGGCGAGAGCTACGCTTCCACGCCAAGCTTGAGCGGTTTTAGTCTCTTTGCGAAGAGCTGAGTTCGTGAGCTTTCGAGTGAGTTTTCTCTCTATCTGTGTGTCCATTTTATGATTTCTTTATGTCATTGCGTTCACGGTGAGTAGAACTGCAACACTTTAGGACTAAACATTTCTAGATTCGACGACCTGTAAATTTCGGCCTGTCTTTATACGCGATTTCTGCACCATATGTTTACGAGTTGTGGATTAGGTTGGAAACTTCAGGGAAGTGTCCTCTAGGTGTGTAGAGGAGGATCCTTGAGTTTTGTGGGGAATCGATAATGTTTCAGTGAACGGAAGTGTTGTAGGAAAGATTGCAGTTCAGTATGATTAGAGTGTTTTAGAATGATCTCCTTTGGTAGTGATTGTCTAGAGAAGGTCGAATAGTTGAGTGACAACCAGCTATTTGTTTCCATGCGCCTGCGGATCAACTCCGTCCTAGGTTGACAACTTGTTGTTGGCTTGGTTCTCATTGTATTAGCGTCTGCGAGCAGTGTTCCTGCACGACAACATTGGTGCCGCTGTCGGGGACGAGAGCCCTAAGTAGGTGACCTTTGACTAATCCTACGAAGTAAAAGCCCATTTGTTTTGCCAAATTTCCTTGTATCTTAGATAGGAACTAAGGATGAAAGAGAGGATCGAGGGAGTGTGTGTCTCGCCTGGGTCTTTCGTGATTGACAGTTAGTTAGTTTAGAATAGTTGTATCAGAGAGAAAAGGGCTTTCTAGTCTGTGTGCGGCAGTGAAGCGTTTTTCTACTCATTGATGCAAAACCCCACATGATGTGTAGGAGTAGCTTTAGGTAAGGGATCTGATTTTGATCTAGAGCTATTCAACGATTACTTATTTGTTGAAGTGTTTGTTTGCATTCACGATCTCTGAAAAGTTGATTTTGAGGCTAAAAATGCAATAAACAGATTCTTGTTGACATTTTTTTTGATGACTGATTGCTACTGTGCATATAAGAGGGAATTTGCAAGAGTTCTGTGAAGAAAACTTGAAAATATGTGAACACAGACTTTATACGCGTATAATGTCTCAAGGGGCATCTGGAGATAGAATTTGACAAATCTGACTGAACCACGGTGTTCAAAAAGAGGGTTTTTCCTTAAGTACACTTTGAGACTAGGGTTTTGACCAACCCTTAGTACCCAAAAGGCCAAAAGAGAAAGTGTCAAAAGAGGAAAAAAGAGAAAAACTTGTGATTCTAAGCATATTTTGCATAAAAATTGGTAAAAGTGCTTGAAACCCAGTGATTAAAGACTTGGGGATGCTTGTGTTCTAAATCTGACCAAAAACTCAGCTAGAGTCTTTATACGCGTATAAATACTTACTGAAAAGATCTGGCTCAAATGGAGCAAATGAATATTCCCTAGTGTTCTAAGGCAGAAAAAAAAGTACCTAGCCAAAATTTGATTGCTTTTGAAATTCATATGGGCTAGAAAGTGCAAAAAAGGCAAACCTGGACTAGATAACAACTTGAATTGTTCAGCACTGACACCAAAAGGGGTGAAAACAGAAACTAAGAGTATCTGTCAGTTCCTTGGGGTGTAGGGAACCTCCAAAACAAAATTAGGTCAAATCTGTGTCAGAAGTCTTTATACGTGTATAAAGACTCATCTCCTAGGATAGACACCAGATTTGGGAACTGACATCATAGGGTTGTTCAGTATTGTAAATTCAACTAAGGAACCAAGTTTGGTGTAATTCTGCCACAGTAGTCTTTATACGCATATAAAGACTTGAGGCTAGATCTGGGCTCAGAAAGAGAAACTAACTGTTCCTCAGACAGTCTCTCAACCTTGAAATCCCCAATATTTTGTGAAAACAAGATTTGGACTTAAACAACGAGTCCAATTGCCACTATAGGTGTGAAAAGCTGGGACTTACCCACCGAGTGCATAAACTTTGCATACAGTCATTGATTGAGGATTGATTGACTAGTTCTAACAGTTGTGGATGGCTAATGTGAATGATCACATTTTGATGAAGTTTCAGAGGCTAAATATTTTTTCTGAGAAAGCAGGAACTAGGGATTGCAACTATACAAGGGAGCAGGTCAAGGAAAAGACACGAACAATAGAACTTCTCAGATAAGAGGTTTTGTTTTAAAAAGGCTATTTAGGAGCTAAGTTTGATGAATTTGAGATCAGGAAGACACATTCTAAGAGACCAAAAAGTAGCAGGAGACCAAGGTAGTTTAGTATCCACCGAGGAGAGTGTAAACCAGGCAAGGCTAGATCCACTAGCACCAATTATTGAGGAAGGTAGTGATACTGACACTTCGTCAGACAAATCTTTCTTCATGATGGGTAGTCAACAGCCAGGAGGTTTCACCTATGACGGACCAATGCCAGGAGGAAGCACCTCCCAAAATCCTTTGAATGATCCCAAACTTACAGTGATCTTCTTAGAAGGAACTAACTCTCATGGAGCCCTAGTTTATTCTGATTATCGAGGGCGCAAGTGCATTTGTATCGAAGAGCGGCTCGCTCAGAGATTGGAGATAATTCGAGTCTACGATGATTGAGATAGATTCCGAGATGAAAAAGGGTACCACTATCTGATAGTCAGTAACCCTGAAGATTACAACAGATATGGAGACAAGGTGGCGAAAGGGAAAATGGTTTCAGAAGCTCAAGAACCGCCACCAAACATTGGTCGGCCCGGAGCTATTTTTATGTATGATAAGAAAACAACCAAGGTTCCAACTTATAATGAGAACGTGGGAAGCTACAAGCATGAGAGTGAGGGTATAGTCTCTTACTTTCGCAGCAAAGAACCATACGTAAACGAGTTAAGCAAATACAAGGTTCTTTACTTATTCTCTTATGAAACTTCTATGGGGAAGGGTATAGTTTTTGTTGATAGATACGGGCGAGAATACCAACGTATTCTCCTAGAGGAGATAGAAAGGGTAACAGATCCAAGAGCATCATCATATGCCCCTAAGGAAGTGCCAAGAGTCACCTACACCCCAAGCAAGTCGACAAGTCCCTTTTTTGATGAGTATGACGCTACCTCACATTCCACATGGCCGCAGACATTCAGCAACCAAAACCAACCGGAAAATCAACCATCATTGCAGGCATGGCTTCGACAGAGTGCAACAATGGAGCAAGACCGAAACCGAGATGGTTATCAAGCTGCACGAGGGCTAAGGGATTTTCAAGAACCCCCATACTATTCAAGGTATCAAGGAGAAAGTAAGCCAAGGACTCAAGGGTAAACAGATCCTGGAGGGCCACGCATAGAACGAGTTCGAAGAGATGAACCATCTCTGGCGAGAATTGTTAGAAATTACGGCTTAGGAGCACCATTGGGAGAGGAACGAGCCTATTACAGAAGACCTAAGGACGTATATCGATTAGGACGAGGAGATCCAATGATGAGGTTTGTAGACCATCGGAGAATTAGGCCTTCTCAAGTCCAAAAATGGGTAAGCAAGAAATACACAGGAAGCAGAGATCCAAGAGATCATGTAGCAGCCTTTGTGCGTGTAATTAGAGCTGAAGAGGTGTTAGATTTCCCTACCCAATTTGCAGGATTTGGACTAACCCTAGAGGATGATGCTGCTACTTGGTTTGACTCTATAGAGCATAGAGACTTTGAGTCTATGGAGGAAGTGTTCGATGAGTTTATTGAGGAATTCTCATAAAGAGGGATAGCTCATAATACCGTCTCACAAATCCATAAATTCATAGAGAAAGATGGAGAATCTGTACAAAAGACAGCCTTAAGACTAAAAAGATATGTTAAGTTCTGTCCTGTTAAAGAACTGCCAACTCATTTCAGACTCATGTTGATATTCATCCATGTTGAGATGTAGAGAGAAAGAGAGAGAGAGAGACGAGACAAGAGACACACCATGTACGCTCCCGGAAGACTGATTCATATTAAGGACAAGATATAAATATATAGGTGAGAGCAAGTTGAGTAGAGTGAGCCATATATAGCTCCAACACCCCCACTCAAACAAAGGTCTCTAGCTTTGGATGAAAAAACCCTTGGGGAGTTCAAGGGAAAAACCCAAGCACCTATACAATGTGAAAATATGAACCAGCGATGATGATGTGAAAGTGAATTGTGTATCTATGTACAAATGTTCAAGTGACTTAGAGATCACAATGTGCAAATGTGGAGTGTGCATAGTGCATGGTACCTTAAATATTACAATGTCATATGTACAAAGCTATTACAATAGCAAAGAAGCTAATGTAGAAAGAGTGAGGCCGAAGCAACTCCAAGCTCCGAGCGCAAGAGGATGAAACATGACTCGTTGAGGCCTTTGGTCAAAATGTCTGCAATCTCTGGTCACTTGGACAGTGTTCAACCATAATGGTTCCTTTGCATAATTCATACCTGACATAATGATAATGGACAGCAATGTGCTTTGACTTATTACGTTGAACATAGTCTTTTGCAAGACTAATAGCACTTTGGTTGTCACACCGCAAGGGTGTGCTAGAAAGAGGAGAGTGACCAATATCAACTAGCATTTGTCGAAGCCAAATCAACTCACGAGCTGCAAGTGATGCCGCAACATATTCTGACTTAGTCATAGAAACTGCAACACAATGTTGTTTCTTGCTGGTCCAAGAAACAAGACAACCATTTATAAAGAAGCAATTTCCACTAGTAGATTGCATAGATAAATGTGAGCTTGCTCAGTCTGCATCTGTGTAACCCAAAAGAGAAAGAGATTGCATAGAATCCGATGTGAGTTGTCGTCGATAGACTAAACCAAAATCTGTAGTGCCTTTCAAGTATTTTAATACACGCTTTGCAGCAAACCAATGCTTAAGAGAAGGACATGCAAGATGTTGTCCAAGATAATTAGCAGCAAACAGAATATCAGGACGAGTGTTCATGCCAAGAAACTGAAGACATCCAATCAAGTTAGCATAAGGTTGATTTGTGACAAGTTGACCACCATTGTCAGAAGTGTTCTTCGTAGAGCTCGCAAGACAAGGTGTGTTGGCTGAATGTGCAAATTCCATACCAAATTTTTGAATAGTATCTGCAATAAACTTTGACTATCGAAGGAATAAAATACCTTTTGTACGGTTCCGTTGGATTTGAATGCCAAGACACGAGTGAATCTCTCCAAGATCCACCATATCAAATGCAGAAGACAATAACTTTTTCACTTGCTGAAGAAATCCCAAATCATTGGAAACAAGGATGGTATCATCCACATAAAGAGCAAGAATCACAAAACTGCTACCTTGGTGTTTTATGTATAAGTTGGGGTCTGATGAGCAACAGATGAATCCTTTAGAGGTGAGAAAAAGATCAAATTTTGTGTACCAGGCTCGCGAAGCTTGTTTGAGACCATATAGTGCCTTATGGAGTTGAGCAACAAGGTCTTCTTTACCTGGAATAACAAACCCTTTTGGTTGTTCCATATAAATTTCCTCTTCCAAGTGACCATTAAGAAAAGCAGTTCGCACATCCATTTGATGAGCTTCTAAATCAAATTGAACAGCAAATGCCAATAAAAGTCGAACACTTGTAATGCGAACAACTGGTGAAAAAGTCTCTTGATAATCAAACCAGCTACTTGGGAGTAACGTTTTGCAACTAAAATTGCCTTGAACTTGTCAAAAGATCCATCTGCTTTTACTTTTTTCTTATGACCAAGAGGTAATTCAGTTAGTATCCATGTACCTTTAGAGATAAGATAATCGTACTCTACTTCCATAGACTCTTGCCATTGATCCTTTTGTGGTGAAGAGATCGCTTCATCATAAGTAACGGGATCTTCAGAAGTAGAAAAAGCATTATCAAAAATATCGTCATCATAAACATGACATGAGCCATGTTCAAAATCAATAGGCAGATCAACAAAAATATCAATATCATCATTGGCAACATTCGGAATGGATGGTTGTGAAGAGGAAAGTTGCTCTATAGAAAGAGTTTCATCTTCTGAAAGAAATGGAAAAGCATGAAGCAATGATTTAGTATCATCAGAATTATCCATGGACCATGAACCTCCCATAAGCTGTTCGTTAAAAGTAGCATCACGATTCACAATTACTTTCTTGGAGGAAGGGTCATAGAATTTGTAGCCTTTGGAAGTGTCATAATATCCAATAAAAATAACTTTAAGACCAGAAGCATCAAGCTTTGTTCGTGTTTCTTTGGGAACATGAATATAAGCAATATATCCAAAGGTTCGAAAATGAGATACAGAAGGAATGTCACCTGTCCATGCTGTGATGGGTATCTTACCAGAGGGTGCAGTAGTAGGAAGACGATTTTGAATAAATAATTCTGTCAAAGTAGCTTCATCCCAGAAAACACGAGATAAACCAGAATGAATCAGCATACATCTTACAGCATTGAGAATAGTACGATTATTTCGTTCAGTAACACCGTTCTATTCATGATGAATTCCACTGTCAGCACAGTAACTCACAAACTCTCGACAAACATATTCGCCTCCATTGTCACTACGAAGCTTCTTAAGGTGACGACCAGTTTGAAGTTCCGTAGCCTTGTGGAATTGTTTGAAAACAGATAAGGCTTCAGATTTTTGTCTAAGTAGAAATACAGTCGTATACTTTGAGAAATCATCAATGAAAGTAATGAAGTAGCGATATTGTGATCTCGAAGAAGGTAGAGGTCCACATATATCAGTATGAACAAGATCCAATATGTCATGAGAATGAGTTGTATTTGAAAGAGGAATAGGTTTACGATTGTGTTTCCCAAGAGCACAAAATTCACAAATTCCCATATGGGGATGGGCTTCAAGATCCATGCCATGAACAAGATCACGACGTTGAAGATCAAGGAGTTTTGAGAAATCAGCATGAACAAAACGGTGATGCCATACTTTGCAATCATGATCACCTAGATCCGTGACAACATTTGCTATGGCATCGTTGAGAGAGAGTTCAAACAAGTTACCGTTTTGGAGAGCAGTGACTATAGTGTGTCCATCTTTCTCAATTTGGCATTTGGTATGATCAAATCCAACAAACAGACCAAGATCAACAAGTCTAGCAACTGAAAGAAGATTACGTTGAAGATCTGGTACATGTAATACTCCTCGCAAAATTCGAGTGGAAGAAGATAAGGTGCCAAGATATAAGTCTCCAATACCCTTTACTTAACAAGTAGTATCATCAACAAGATAAACAACACGTTGAAGTGGCAGTGGATGATAGTTATGAAGCCACTTAGACTGATGTGTCATATTTTCTGTAGCACCAGAATCGACAATAAAAAGTGATCCATCACGTACATGAAGTATTCTGTCTGGAGCAACTGAACATAAGACGCAGTTTGTTTCTGGTAAAATCTTGTTTCGATGTTCAGTAGCATATGCTCTATTACGATCTGTGTCGAATCGACGCTTATAGCACATATGAGTGGGGTGATCAGATCGTCCACAATATTCACAAGAAGAAGAAGAAGAGTCTCTAGATAAACGTGGTTGCTTTGTGGTAATATTGTGCTCTTCATCATATTGACGTGCCCAAAAATCATCTTCAGTATGGCCATTTCTGTTGCAGTAAGAACATTGCTTATTAGGAAATTTGAGAGGAGAGAAAATATTACCGCTGAGGGAGAGCTTTTCGAAATGGGGCCTCTAAACCCAAACCAATGGGCCTACCCTCACAAAATGTTCGTAAAGAGGTACGCACACTACTTGGGGCACCACCTTCTTTTGGGAGTGGAGAAGGAAACCTATCAAAATAACACTTGCACTCACCCACACAAGCAACACACTTTTAAAACCCACTTACTCTATATACACTTTGGACACTTGAACACCATCAACGATTATGCAACCCAATGCCGTGCATCAAAATGAAATATGCAATTTGTGGAATAGCATTCACCTTCTCCCCATAAGAATACCCATAATACATCCAAACTCTTCCTCTCTCAAGCACTCATCAAAAAATCATGTGCACAATACTTGCCTCTCAAACACACAAGAGAATCACTTACATCAAACTAACACACTTTGCATAGAGAGCTCATCTCCATCTATGCAATGCCGTGACACAAATAAAATCACCATGAGATGTAGCCACATGCATATGTAATGAAGCAAAAGAGAGTTGGAGTGAGAAATTTCTTTAGACCAATTGAATAAGTGTGGAGAAACAAACCAATGGTAAATTGAGAATAGAACACTTACTTGATTTCTCGCACACCTTTTAAGGGGAGGACAGACGTTGGCTAACCATCACGAATTGCGACACTTGAAATTTTTGAAGATGATTTCATGATCATGAACATAACCATGAGAGAGATCATGATGTATTTACAAGTTATTGAGGTGTTACAAATGATTTATTGGGTTGATGGAGTAAGAGATTGTAGAATGGAAAGAGTGGAGAATAGAGTTGCACTTCCTCCAAAGAGGAGGGTTAGGAGGGAGGATGTGAAAGAGGGAGAGTTGGGGTTTTCTCTACTATTGATCAAGAAGCAACATGAAGTTGAAAATATAGGTGCGTGTCCTTGAGTCTCTCCAAGGGGGGCTATTTATAGTTGTGTAGGAGTGGGATTATGCTACACTTAATTAGAGTAAGTGATTAGACCTAATTAAGTGTCCTTTGACCATTCATTGAATATTGGACATAAAAGGGACTATTTATTCACCAAAAATATCATTTTAGACCGTGAAGGCTCCATAGGGTTGCATAATGTAGGTGGGCCCCACCATGAGGCCGTACGGGTGGCTCCTGCGGGGTATCTCAACTTGTCTGTCTTGGCATTTAGAAAGCATCTTTAGGTTGGTCCCATCACATGCAAGTGACCTTGAACACTCATTGCTCTTCTAGAAGATGAGTAGGGGAAAAATAAGATCTCACCCTCTTGATTTACTTGATTTACAGTTCCCTTTTGCTGCGAATCTGACAGATTTACACTATTTTGACCATAACTTTTTACCTGTAGCTCGGAATGACATGCTTCAAAAGGCAAAATTGTCATTCTCCATAAGGCCAAGAAATCTTTGTTTCTCATCATGCTCATCTTCAAGAAACAAGGAGGAAACGTCTAGATCACTATCGCTGCTATCTTCCACTTCACTGCCATCATCCCCATTGTCTTCTTCTTCACTTGAGGACTCTTCTTCATCACTTTTATCATCAAAATAAGAATCCAAATATTGCTTGCTAGAAATTTCAAACCTCTTCTTATCACCCCTTCTATTGTAGAGAGTGATGGTACCATGTCCCCAATCCTGTATAGCTTTGGTTGCCTATAACCATGGTCTTCCAAGGATGAGAGGGAAAGCACCAATACCCACGGGCATAACATGGCAATTGACCAGCACTTTAACACCAAATACATCCACCTCCAAGTCCTTTACAACTCCCAAGCACCTTACCCTTGATTGGTTGGCAATCTTTATGCGAAAACCTGAATTCTTCACCATGTTGAGTCCCAACTTTGATACACAAGCTTGAGTAATAACACATACCTGTGCACCTCCATCAATATAAGCCTCTCCAATGCACTTCCTATTATACCATGCATTCATAGTAGGTCATATATCAGGTAGCTCATTCAAAGATAGGACTCTCACTGACCCCCTTGTAGGCTCCTTCTTCATGGGGTTGACTACGTGCTTCCATTGCCTCTTTAACTTGGGACACATCTCCATGAGTTGCCCAAAGGTAACATCAGCCTTTCTACCCACCAAATCATCCCTTGAACTATAATTTGGTTGCCCTTATCTCAAAGGAAAGTCGTAATGTTTCCTAGGCTTTCTCTTCTTCTTCTCTTTACTTGTACCTGTTTCAACCTGTTTCCCTCTTTTATGGCTAGGACTTGCATCGCTCATATCATGATCTATTGTAACCCTCTTACCTACAGGCATGACCATAGCTCCCAAATCATCCTCTTTCTTCTCCAAACGAATTATGCTTACTACTTTTGTTTTGCCCTTTTCTTCAGCTGTCAATCCACTTGGTCCTGCTTCCCCCTTAATCTCAATACCATAATCTTGAGCTCGAGAAGGAATTTGTGGAGGAAGAGGAAACATGTCACCACCCATTCTCTTTGGCTTGTCACATTGAGGGCTTTTATGACCCCATTCACCACAATTGTAACATTGAAACATATCCCTCTTCCAGCCATGCCTCTTACTCTACCACCTGTATAACCCTCATTGCTTCCATAACCACGCCCATATCCATAGCTTTGACCTCTTCCACCTCCCATCATATGCACACTAAGATTCTTCATAAGACCTACAACCTCTTGCATCTCCTTGCGAAAGGCATTCACATCATGAGAAGCTTGTTGATCATAACCTAGCTCCTTGATGAGGACCCTTGGTTGCTCTACCGCTTTCACTTCAAGCTTTGGCTCGACATTGATTCCAAGTTGATGAAGACGCTCTGCTTTCCACTCTTTATTCTTTGCAATTTCAACTGCCTCCTCAAAGGTCCTTGGCTACTTAAGCTCTACCTTCAAGCGTAGGTTACTACTCAAGCTTGCAAGAAACGTGTCTTTTTTCAACATGGCTGGAGGAGTTTCAGTCCCCAAAGATGTACACCACTTTGTCCACAATGCATTGAACGCCTTCAAAAAGTCTTCTATGGTTTGGCCTTCACCTTGTACTAAGCCTTGAATAGACTGCCATACCTTTTGTGGGTCTTCCACCTCTTGAAAGTGTGTAAGAAAATCATGCCTTACCATTTCATAAGTCATGACCTAAGGAGGTTGGGCTGATTGTAGCTCCTTTTCGTAGCCTTCCAACCATTCCCGAGCATCTCCCTTCAAACAGAAGTAGAAGATTCGTAGCACCAACGCTGGATCTTGCTTGTCAGCAAGAAGGTAAGCAAACTCCATTCTCTCAATGAAAGCTTTGGAACTTTCATTTGATTTCCCACTAAACTTTGGAAAGTTAAACTCCATGTCTTCTAAAACCTGTAAACTGAAGGTAACTTGAAGCGATTCCTCGGTGGCGGGCACCAAAACACTGTTGGGAAACAAACAAACTGAAACACCTCTATAGCGATGTAACCCAAGAGTGTTGAAAGAGAACTACAAGACACCAAAATATTTTCAAAATCTCTTTGAAACACCACAAGCCCAATAAGAGTAGACCCTTGGGAATTTACTAGCCGTCGCCCACCCAAGAGACTATGTCACATAGGAGCAAAACCCTGTCAAAGCAAGGATCTACAGCACACGCCGACCAATGCATATGAATACAAGAGCCTCTCCTTTCAAAATTAAACATCACAAACCCACAACTTCAACATCCATTCCACAATTCATACATACATGACCTCCAATTCTGTCAACACACAATTTGCCAATAGGCTGCCATAACCATAACCCTGCAGAGAACTAGTCATAACCTGATGAGCACAACTCCAATTGGGTCACTTTAAAGCTTGAGAGAAAGCTTGAAAAATGACTGGTGAGAAAGCTTAATATGACCAAATTGTATTCCATACTCTGCCATGAGAAAAATTGACGCGAACAGAAAGCTGTTCCAGCACAGCTACACATAGAGAAGGCTAGTCGGGTCAAAAAACTGTATCCAAAAGCATCAAGGAGACACAAAAAGCTAAAACCTGCCAATTTATGATCTTTGGATGAATTTGTTTTAAGTTTGTACATGAGTTTTAGCTATATACAAGTCTCACTTCAAAAAACTCACTCACGGGCACTTACAGTAGCTCGATAGTTGTCACTAGACTAGCGACTTGCAGTGCATGTACATGTGCTTGCTAAAGCAATCTAAAAAGCCCACAAAACGAAATCCCACACACCCTTTTGACATCGGGCGTCATGTCCGTATGTACAAATTTACAAAAAACGGGGTGCCAGAAATGCGCCCAACAACGTTTTTTGACAATGTCACATTAGCAAACTCTGTATTCCAAATCCTATTGAATGTCGTGCTAGACATTGGCTTCAGACTCATACTGTCAAGTGTTTTATTGACATCATTTAAAATGTCTTCTTGCTTGTACGTGTTTGGTATTGCAAGAAAAGTTTCTCTAGTACCATCTTCCATGGTTCTACTCTTACGTGGCATTCTCTCCGAGTTTTCATCAACAAAAGAGCGCATCAATGCCCTTCCCATTTCTATATGGTCTCTTCCTTTTCTCATGACACCATCATTACCATGCACTGAGTGTCTAAACCCATTCTCAAAATGTTCACGGTAACGATAAAATGAAGTTTTTGGAATGCCATGAATTTTGTACCAAGCTCTACTGCAAACCTCACTGCCATTAAAAGAAAACACATACCATGTCTTTGTAGATGTTTTGTTCTCACGCCATGCAGTCAACATTGTATCATACACATAGTTTGTTCTATTTAGGCAAACTCTGTCCCCAAAATTCATTGCGCATAGCCATAACCTTATCTCGATTGGCATATTGACAACACCTTTTAGAACAACAATCTATGGTTGAAAAAAGCTAGATAGATGCTAGAGATGCTTGATTGGATCTCTTAGAAGCTTTCACCGAAATTTATGGCTTCCTATTTACAAAGCAATATTTTTGCTTTTTTGAAATAGGCTCTAGAAAATAAACTGATTCAATGCATGTGTCTTGTAACACATGCATTACATGTAGATCCTCATAGCATAACAATTCTTTTCCATCCATAGTTGTCACTCTCTTGATAGGCCAACAAACTAGATTAATGATGCATACACTATCTTTTGCAAAAATAGTAGCCTCATCTGCAAAGGATGTTTCGATACCAATACCAATGTTATCTTCACCTAGCTCACCAAAGTTTATATAGTCAAACGGACACACGTACATGACAACCCCTTCGGCTACTACATGTGTTTTACTTTCATCCCAAAGTTGAAACCTCTTATCCTTCCAAACCTCTCTGTAGCTCATTCCATTACATTGTGCATCCAATGCTCTTTCTGCTTTGTCAGCCTCATGCATAGAAGCCCCTTTGTACTGCATCTCATTTATATGTTGCAACAACCCACTACTCCATTTCACAATACTATGAAAAACATCTCCCACTGTCAATGCATCCATTGTTGGAAAAGGAATGAGTGCTTTCTTTTCAAAACACAAATCAACTGACACCGATACATTGATTTTCCCAATAAGCATGCCATAACAACATGAACTTGGATTTATTTCAAATACAGTCCCAATGGCAACCTTTTGTGTCGCTACAAACATGCACACTCTATCACCATGATTGAAATTATCCATACCTGCAAGAAGATTGCAAGAATAATTGTTTAACAAACCATTTGTAGAGTATATTGATTTACGTATCATAAAGCATAACAAGTATGTATGTGGGTGTTTCATGAGAAGCACCCTGTGGCCTGAAGGTCATAGGGTTCCCTCTATGATACTAAGAATCTCTTTGTGCTCTATGCTCTCTCGTCTATGCTCTATGATCTATATTGACTTCCTATGGCCCCTACACCACAAGGCTCCCTCATTGTTTCCAAAAAACCCTCATTGTTTTGCTATGGCCCCAAGGCCATAGCTCTCTATGCCGGTATAAAGCATATTTGCTCTATATTAGCTCTCTAAGGCCTGAAGGCCATAGGGTTGTCCTCAAGATCACCTCATGGAGTTTCATGTCAAGTATATATACATCCTATGGCACCCCATGACCCTAGGGCAATAGGATCTCCAAATGAAACATACGACAATGTATGGCCCTTGAGCTTATACATTGCAACCCCATGACCCTAGGGCCATAGGATCGGCATATGAAACATACAACAATGTATGGCCCTTGAGCTTATAAATTGCAACCCCATGACCCTAGGGCTATAGGATTTCCAAATGGAACATAGGGCAACGTATGGCCCTTGAGCTTATACATTGACACCCTATGGCCCTAGGGCCACAAGACTTAAAAACATACAAAAAGACAACCTATGGCCCTAAGCCCAAGGGTGTGAGCATTGACACCCTATGGCTCTAGGGCCACAAGACTTCAAAATATACAAAAGGACAACCTATGGCCCTAAGCCCAAGGGTGTGAGCATTGACACCGTATGGCCCTAGGGCCACAAGACCTCAAAACATACAAAAAGACAACCTATGGCCACGATGTCAAAGGTGTCCAAGATATCAATGCAGTCCCATGGCCCTAGGGCCATAGGATCTCTCTATGGAACATGTGGCACCCTATGGCCCTTGAGCTTATACATTGCCACCCCATGACCCTAGGGCCATAGGATTTCCAAATGGAACATAGGCAATGTATGGCCCTTGAGCTTATACATTGCCACCCTATGGCCCTAGGGCCACAAGATCTCACAACATACAATAAGAGAACCTAAGGCCCCTAAGCTCAAGGGTGGCCAAGATATCAATGCATCCCCATGGCCCTAGGGACATATGATCTCTATATGGGACATGTGGCACCCCATAATCCTAGGGCCATAGGATTTCCAAATGGAACGTAGGCAATGTATGGCCCTTGCGCTTATACATTGCCACCCCATTACCCTAGGGCCATAAGGATTTCCGAATGGAACATAGGCAATGTATGGCCCTTGATCTTATACTTTGCCACCCTATGGCCCTAGGGCCACAATATGTCACAACATACAATAAGAGAACCTAAGGCCCCTAAGCTCAAGGGTGCGGGTTCAAGGGTGGCCAAGATATCAATGCAGCCCCATGGCCCTAGGGCCATAGGATCTCTATATGGGACATGCGGAACCCCATGACCCTAGGGCCATAGGATTTCCAGCTAGAACATAGGCAATGTATGGCCCTTGAGCTTATACATTGCCACCCCATTACCCTAAGGCCATAGGATTTCCGAATGGAACATAGGCAATGTATGGCCATTGAGCTTATACATTGCCACCCGATGGCCCTAGGGCCGTAAAATCTCCATATGGGACATGTGCCACCCTATGGCCCTTGAGCTTACATATTGCCACCCCATCACCCTAGGGCCATAGGATCTCCAACTACAAAGTAGGGCAATGCATGGCTCTTGAGCTTATACATTGTCGTGGACCTAGGGCCATAGGATCTCCAACTGGACCATAGGGCTATGTGTTGGAGCTTATCTATTGTCGCCCCTAAACCCTAGGGCCATAGGATCTCCAAATGGAATATAGGAAAACTTATGGCTCTTGAGCTTATACATTGCCACCCTATGGCCCTAGGTCCACAAGCTTTCACATTGCCACTGTAGGGCCACAAGTATCTCACAAGATAGAAGAAGAAAACCCTAGGACATAGGATTTTCAGATGGAACTGAGTGCACGCTTTGATCCTTGACCTCTAACATTGCCGTCCTATGGTGTGAGCCCACGGGTGGCTGAGGTGTCTTCATAATAATTTTGGCCATTCAAGGGATATCCGCAAGTGGCATAAATTTAAAAAATAATTAAAAATAATTTTAAAAAAAATTAACGCTACTACAAACTTTGTCATAATGGGTTTTCAAATACACTTATTGATATCGGACAAAAAAATAGAGCACAATTTTCGGGATAATTTTTTTAAAATTTAGCTATTTTTAGTGTATTTTTTACTATGCAGATTTTGATTCTGAAGTCAAATTTTGCTTCATGGGTGTCGTTCCACTCGTGCTACAAAGATATGGACATTGACAAAGCCTTGCACCACCTTTTTTTTTTGTTTTGTTGGAAAGCTCTTTTAATTTCGGAGCTGACGAGCCATGTCTCATTTTCGCACAAAGCCTAGAAGTCTAGTAATCTCGACTGCAAACCCGTGAGAACAACCCCTACATTCAAAATTCGAATTTTGAATTTCTAACCTAACCTAACTAGCCATATATCTCTCTTTCTCTCTCTACCACAATTTTTTTCGCGCTATCACTCTCTTTCTCTCTCTCGTTTCTTGCTCGAAACCTACACAGAAGCCTGCACAGAGCTTGTCTTTCTTTGTCTCTCTCTCCCTCTCTCCCTACACATACACCTCTACGCCATCGTTGCAACGCGCACAAATATCTACGCAAAGCCATCGCCACAACCTTCAACAGAAGGACTGCTGTCACGACCTCCCAAACACAGATCTGTAAACATCATTGTCGCGGCCTCAACACACCTAAGTTACTGCTTGCTACTGTTGCAGCCGGTTTTCATCAAACACAGATTTACTCAGAGGTAACCTGTAGAAACCCTAATATTTTTGCTTAATTCAGTTTTAATTGTTCTTAATCTAATTACGTTTTAGCATTGTTGTGAATCACCTCTCTCTAGAACAATAAACAAAAATCATTAATTACATCTCTAAAACTGTAAAACTGTAGACTGTAGAACTATAAAACAGAAAAATCTCTAATTAGAGATCTAAAACTGTTATACAGAATACTCTAATTAGAGACCTAAAAATATAAAACAGAAGACACTAATTAGGGACCTAAATTTGTAAAACGAAAAACTCTTATTAGGGACCTAAATCTGTAAAACAGAAAACTCCTCATAAGTGACCTATTACTGTAAAATTATAAAACTTTAACTGCAAAAATCTCTAATTACAACAAAAAATTATAAACCTTCAAATGGAAAAGACAATAACTACAGAAAATGCTAAAACTATGGATACCTGTAATTGGGTTGTGGGGAGTTGCGCACACATTGTAAGAGGACGAGTAGAGCACGCTGTTGTATGAGGATGGATTAGGGTTCACTTGCAGGAGGATGGGAAAAAAAAAGAGGCAAGAAGGTGGGAAAGAAAGTGTACACTATATGTGCTTGTAAGATATGGTGTAATATAGTTTCTTTAAATTCATTTGTAGTCACTAAAATAAAACTAGACATTGAATCGTTAGAAGGGTAGACAAGGTGTGGCTACATAGGGTTTCACCTCATACTAAAGACTAACATATGGCCCTAAGGCACCCTATGACCATAAGGCCATAGGGTGTTCTCACATCGTACTATAGGGTGACCAATGTCCCATCTGGCCATAGGGTGACAATGTACAATCTCAAGGGTCATAGGGTTCCCTATGTTGCTATTGAAGATCCTATGGCCATAAGGCCATAGGATCTCCAAAGCATATATATGTCACTATGGCCATAGGATCACATGGTGCTCTATGTCCGATCTAGAGATGTTGTGTCCCAAGGGCCTTATGATGGCAATGTACAATCTCAAGGGCCATAGGGTTCCCTATGTTCCTTTTGGAGATAGGGTGGCACTAGGGCCATAGAATCTCCAAAAGCAACATAAAGAACCTAGGGCCATAGAATCAAAGGGTGACCTATTGGAGACATTGTGGCCCAAGGGCCATAGTGTGGGAATGTACAATCTCAAGGGCCATAGGGTTCCCTATGTTCCTTTTGGAGATCCTATGGTCCTCGAGCCATAGGATCTCCAAAATGAACATATGGCCCTATGGACATAGGATCACAGGGTTCCCTATGTTCCTTTTGGAGATCCTATGGTCCTCGGGCCATAGGATTTCCAAAAGGAACATAGGGCCCTACGGACATAGGATCAGAGGGTGCCCTATGTCCCATCAAGAGACACACCGGCCCAAGGGCCATAGGATGGCAATGTACAATCTCAAGGGCCATATGGTTCCCTATGTTACTTCTGAAGATCCTATGGCTCTAGCGCCATAAAATCTTCAAAAGGAACATAAGGAACCTATGGCCATAGGATCAAAAGGTGCCCTATGTTCCATCTTGAGACCTTGTGGCCCAAGGGCCATAGGGTGCATTTGTACAATCTCAAGGGCCATAGGGTTCCATATGTTTTTTTTGGAGATCCTATGGTCCTATATCCATAGGATCGCAGAGTGACCTACGTCCCATCTAGAGACCTTCTGGCCCAAGGGCCATAGGGTGACAAACTACATTCTGAAGGGCCATAGGATTTCCTATGTTCCCTAGGGTCACAAGGTGCCCTACATTCCATCTGAAGATCCTATGCCCCAAGTGCCATAGGGTGGCAATGTACAAGCGCAAGGGCCATATGATTCCCTATGTTCCTTTTGGAGATGCTATGGCCCTAGAGCCCTAGGTGCATGGGGCTGCCATGGTGCTCGTTAATATGCACCACGGTGTACCCTATGTACGTAGGCCACCCTCGGGCTCTTGGATGCCCTCTGTCCCATCTAAAGACCTTGTGGTCCAAGCGCCATAGGGTGACAATCTACAATCTCAAGGGCCATAGGAATCCCTATGTTCCCTAGGGTCACAAGGTGCCCTACTTTCCATCTCAAACAATGAGGGCACCTTGTGGCCTTCGGGCCATAGGATCTCTATGTAGAGCATAGAGCAAAGAGTTTAGATGGCTTCTTACTACCATAGAGGGAACCCTATGGCCTTCAGGCCACAGGGTGTCAATATAGAGATAACAGAGGTTCTTACTAGCATAGAGGGGACCCTATGGCCTTCATCCCACAAGGTCTCCTCAATATAGAGAAAATAGTGTTTTTTACTGGCATAAAGATCACCCTATGAACCTGGGTCCATAGGTTGCCAAAAAACTGTCATGAATGGTTTCTTGAAAAGATACAGGGAGCCTTGTGTCCTTAGGGTCATAAGATGTGTAGAGCATAGAGAGGTTCTTACTAGAATACAGGAGACTCTATGGCCTGAAGGCCACAATAGATCGGTTCTTACTAGCATAGAGAGACCAAATAGTGCTTGGGGCCATAGGATGCCAATTTAGAGAATAGAGCATAGAGAGCTTCTTACTACCATAGAGGGAACCCTATGGACTTCAGGCCACAGGGTGTCAATATAGAGATATTAGAGATTCTTACTAGCATAGAGTGGACCCTATGGCCTTCAGTCCATAAGGTCTCCTTAATATAGAGAAAATAGTGTTTTTTACTGGCATAGAGATCACCCTATGGACTTGGGTCCATAGGTTGCCAAACAATTGTCATGAATGGTTTCTTTAAAACATACAGGGCACCTTGTGTCCTTAGGGTCATAAGATGTGTAGAGCATAGAGAGGTTCTTACTAGAATACAGGGGACTCTATGGTATGCAGGCAATAGGCCCCCAATATGGAGCATAGATCGGTTCTTACTAGCATGGACATACCAAATAGTGCTTGGGGCCATAGGATGTCAATTTAGAGCATAGAGAATATAGCAAAGAGCATAGAGAGATTCTTACTACCATAGAAGGAACCCTATGACCTTCAGGCCACAGGGTGTCAATATAGAGATAACAAAGATTCCTACTAGCATAGAGGGGACCCTATGGCCTTCAGCCCACAAGGTCTCCTCAATATAGAGAAAATAGTGTTTTTTACTGGCATAGAGAGCACCCTATGGACCTGGTTCCATAGGTTGCCAAAAAACTATCATGAATGGTTTCTTTAAGATGTGTAGAGCATAGAGAGATTCTTACAAGAATACAGGGGACTCTATGGCTTGAAGGCCACAGGCTCCCAATATGGAGCATAGATCGGTTCTTACTAGCATAGAGAGACCAAATAGTGCTTTATACATGGGGCCTTAAGGTGTCAAAACAATGACAGTTTTTTCAAAAAAATGAGGGCACCTTGTGGCCTTGGGGCCATAGGATGTCAATTTAGAGCATTTGAGCATAGAGAGATTCTTACTACCATAGAGGGAACCCTATGGCCTTCAAGCCACAAGGTCTCAATATAGAGAAAACAGAGGTTCTAGCATAGAGGGGACCCTATGGCCTTCAGCCCACAAGGTCTCATCAGTATAGAGCAATAGTGTGTTTTACTAACAAATAAAGCACCCTATGGCCCTGGGTCCATAGGTTGCCAAAAAAACCCTAATGAAG
Organism: Adiantum capillus-veneris; assembly: GCF_014529385.1. Classification (NCBI taxonomy): domain Eukaryota; kingdom Viridiplantae; phylum Streptophyta; class Polypodiopsida; order Polypodiales; family Pteridaceae; genus Adiantum; species Adiantum capillus-veneris. The sequence continues at coordinate 25,979,645 of NC_140936.1, read as the reverse complement.
GGTCTCTTTAAAACATACAAGGCACCTTGTGCCCTTAGGGTCATAACATGTGTAGAGCATAGAGAGGTTCTTACAAGCATACATAGAACCCTATGGCCTGAACGCCATAGGGTCCCAATATAGAGCATAGATTGGTTCTTGCTAGCATAGAGAGACCAAATAGTGCTTTACACTTGGGAGCATAGTGTGCCAAAACAATGAGGGTTTTTACAAAACTATGAGGGCACCTTGTGGCCTTGGGGCCATAGGATGTCAATATAGAGCATAGAGCATAGAGAGTTTCTTACTATCATAGAGGGAACCCTATGGCCTTCAGGCCACAGGGTGTCAACGTAGAGAAAACAGAGGTTCTTACTAGCATAGAGGGGACCCTATGGCCTTCATCCCACAAGGTCTCCTCAATGGCATAGAGAGAATCCTACTGCCCTGGGTCCATAGGTTGCCAAAAAACCCTCTTGAAGGGTTTCTTCAAAACATATAGGGTGTGTAGAACATAGAGAGTTACTTACTAGCATAGGGGGGGGCCTATGGGGCCATAGGATGTCAATATAGAGCATAGAGCATAGAGTATAGAGAGCTTCTTACTAGCATACAAGGAACCCTATGGCCTTTAGGCCACAGGGTGTCAATGTAGAGAAAACAGAGGTTCTCACTAGCATAGAGGGGAACCTATGGCCTTCAGCCCACAAAGTCTCCGGGATATAGAGCAAATAGTATTTTTACTACCATAGAGAGCACCCTATGGCCCTGGGTCCATAGGTTGCCAAAAAACCATCATGAAGGGTTTCTTAAAAACATAGAGGGCACCTTGTGCCCTTGGGGTCATAGTATGTGTAGAGCATAGAGAGGTTCTTACTTACATACAGGGGATCCTATGGCCTGAATATAGAGAATAGATCGGTTCTTACTAGCACATAGCAGACCCTATGCTCTTGAGGCCAAAGGGTGCCAATATAGAACAAAGATCAGTTGTTACTAGCATAGAGAGACCAAATAGTGCTTTATACCTGGGGCCATAGGGTACCAAAACAATGAGGGTTGTTCAATGGCATAGAGAGCACCCTATGGACCTGGGTCCATAGGTTGCCAAAAAACCCTCTTGAAGGGTTTCTTCAAAACATAGAGGGCAACTTGTGTCCTTGGGGTCATCGGATGTGTAGAGCATAGAGAGGTTCTTACTAGCATACAGGGGACCCTATGGCCTTCAGGCCATACGGTGCCAATATAGAGCATAGATTGGTTCTTACTAGAAAAGATCAGACCCTATGGCCTTCAGGCCAAAGGGTGCCAATATAGAGCATGGAGAGGCTCTTACTAGAATATAGGGGACCATATGGTTTTCAAGTCACATGGTGCCAATATAGAGAAAATAGTTTTTTAACTAGCATATAGAACATCCTGACCTAGGGGGATTGGTTGTCAAAAATCCATCATAGAAGGGTTCCTATGGCATTCAGCCCACAAGGTCTTCTCAATATAGAGCGAATAATATTTTTCATTGGCATACAGAGCACCCTTGTGGCCCTTGAGGCCAACCCTATGGCCTTCAGGCCTTAGGGAGCTAATATAGAGCATGGTACTTTATATCGGCATAGAGAGCTATGGCCCTAGGACCATAGCAAAACAATGAGGTGTTTTTGGAAACAATGAGGACACCTTGTGGTCTTGGGACCACAGGAATTCAATATAGATCATAGAGCATAGACGATAGAGCATAGAGCACAAAGAGATTCTTAGTAGCATAGAGGGAACCCTATGACCTTCAGGCCACAGGGTGCCATTATAGGGTAAACAAAAGTTCTTACTAGCATAGAAGGGACCCTATGGACTTCATCCCACAAGGTCTCCTCAATATAGAGCAAATATTGGTTTTTACTTGCATGGAGAGCACCATATGGCCCTGGGGTCATAGGCTACCAGAAAACCCTCATGAAGTGTTTCTTTAAAACATTGTGGCCACCTTGTGGCCTTGGGGCCATAGGATGCCAATGTAGAGCATAGAGAGGTTCTTACTAGCATGCAGGGGACCCTATGGCCTTCAGGCCACAGATTTCCATATGGTGTTGGTGTAGAGGCTCTAAAGGGGTATTTAGGCCATTCAAGGGATACTTCTTTGAGGATCCTCTAATGTCATAAGGGAACATGTGATCACAATACCATAGAGTGGCCTAGGTACACTTGTAAAACCATTTTGTTGGCACCCTTTGGACCTAGGACCACATGGTTTAACATAGAGGTGACTCTATGGCCCTAGGTCCATATGGATGTAATAATATCCATCTTGTCTAAATATATGTCATTCTTTTCACAAAAAATGTCTCAGAAGAGAAAGTCAAAGTCAGTTGATGCAACAGGCTCAACACCAAGTTCTTGGTATCTAGATTTTCACTTACCAAATGGTGGAAGTGATGAGAAAGTCCACTTGTTCTTTCAAGATAAAGATCAATTGCCCTTCAAGGACTGTGGTATTGTCAAGGAGATAAAGAAAGATTGTTCAGATCTTTAAATGTCTCCATGCCTTGGAGTAAAACTACTCAATGGTGACTCCTACTTGTTGGAGCCTGTGGCCTTTGCTCAAAAATTGGTGAAGGTTGATTATGAAGGAGTGACAATGACAAAAGTAGGGTGGGTGGAGCTTCAAGCCGACACTCCAAGTGAGAACTTTATAGACTTATATATTGAGGGCTTTAAGAAAGTCAATCAATATTTAGGTAAATTGAGCAGCACAAAGAAGAATAAGAAGAGAAAGAATGAAGACACAGGTACAGCAAATCAATCTAAGACGCTCAAGGAGAGTCATACTCCCTCACTTGGAGAAAATAGTGGAAATGTGGCCGAAGAAAATCTTTTAGTTATACCCTTATAGACTCAAGAAGCAGGAGATTCTAGTGGACTTGCAACCCTAACAGTTGGAACCCTCTCAGTGGCAGTGGTTGTGGACTCAGCATCCTTAGCTGTGTTGGACTCTATTATACAGCCCAAAGAAAAAGATCTTGATAAAGAAGTTGCCAAAACTTCTAAGAGTGGGCTAGATGGATACGTCGGAATTGACCACTATTTTAAATTTGGTGTACAATTTACCCAATTGATCCCGGTTGAGCAATGCAACCTTGCACCAAAAGGATATAGATGCAGACCATTGTCATATGTATATGTGAAATATCTCTTGAAGCAATTTGCAGGGCACTCTAGGCCAGTCTCCAATGCAACAGACTTGATGTTTTATAACCCAATTACAAAAACGCCTTTACAAACAGTTGAAGTGCATGGATACAAGCTATCAACATACCACTAATAGATTCTAGCTGGTCAGCATTCCATCATAGGGGCTAGAGATTTTCTGCGTAACAACAGCACTAAGTATGCTTTGAGAAAAGAGTTCTACAAGTTTAGAACTGCAAGGATAGTGGTAGACGCTCTGAAAGAGGTTGCTGTTTAAATTTACAAAATGGAGAACATGGAGATAATAACAACAATGAAACACCAGCCTTATGTGGAGGTCTTGAAGCATGGCCGTAGTCAATGCTTGCATATTCTAAACCACAAAACCCAAGGCAGGTGTTCCTGTCGATCATCCAAGTCGAGCAGGTTGGGATGTTAGTTCCACTTCCCTATGCTTGTTTTGTTACAAATATATCTTGAAATAAAGTTAATTTTCTTTTCTTTATTTTAAAGGCCTTTGTAAATGTGGCGAACATCGTGTTCAACCATAAATCATTTTCCAACAAAGAAGCACACATGGTCATGTACGATGATGAAATCTATGATCAGTGGATACACATCTTGGAGAAGCATCAGACATCAACTTCTTGTGGGCGAAAACCAAGCATAAAAACCTTTAGATGCCTAGCTAGTTTAGAAGATAATGATGTAAAGCTACTACAACAAGAGCTGGCAGATTAGAAGATCTGCTTAGTGAAGCAACCACGTCAACAAGCGGGCATGCTCGACCTCACTGCACGTGCAACGGTCTTAAAGAAGACCAGGGTTTTTGAGCCTCAAATGTTGATGGCATTTAAAGAGATAGATTCATCAGCAATAGCAGTTACTTCATGGGAGAAATGTAAGTCTCATTATAACATTACAGATGAGATTTACAAATCTCTCTTCACGAGTTGTACGCAATGGCTAAATCTTCTACTACAAAAAGGAAAGGACAAAGAGCCAATTCCTGAGATCACTAGAGGATATGTGCAGTGGATCATTGAACGCAAGAATGGCACTTCCAGTTTGCAATTCATTTTACCATGGACAATCAAGTGTGTTGGAAAGAATTCGGAAGGCATTGAGTTTCTCTGCAGTGAGAATAGCTCTAAAATTCGTGTTGGTGTTTGCATCATAAACACAACACACAAAAGTCTTACATCTAGTGGTTGGAGTGCTGCCCAATTTGGTAAAATAATTGATGGAGTATGTGGGGTAGCACATCAACCATCAGAGTTTTTAATTGCCGGCTTAGTCGAGTATCAGCATGCTGCTTCCCTAGAGAAGGCAATTTTTGAAAAAGCTAAATGGTATGAAATGCACGTTCTACCTTTGAGCTCCTTAATGGGATCAGAGACCATCCAAACATGTGCTCTTCATGAAGTAGTTTTTGGGGTTTGGGCATTTTTCAGTCAAGGAGAGCAGTACACCAACTACTCTAGTGTTAAAGAGTCATTGTTGGATCCAATGCATACTCTCTGCATCAATGACGACGAGTATGATGCTGTGACCACGGCCAAATCCTTTTTTGTACGTCGCGCAATCAAATGCATCTGTCTCAAAGAAGATGATCAAGTGATAGACATCTTCTCATTAGGCTATGGGACTAAAGAGGCACTACAACAACAGAGAAAGGTGATATCAGTTGCATGTAGTAGTGATCAAATGACGCAATTAGAATCTCTTTGCCATTCCATAGTGGAAGAAGACCTTGATCTTAGAAGGTGGGCACGTGTGGATAACATAGATAAAGTCAATGCCAAGTGTTAAGTATGGAGCCTGATTTACCCTTGTAATTTTCTGTGGTAAAAGCGCACATTTGTAAGGCCCCCATTATGAGGAGAAGCCATCGTGCGTGAAGGAAAATCACTCACCGGAAACCAAAATTTTCACGGACAAGAATCAGGGGCAACTTTAAAGGCCTCGAGGGCGGAGGCCCCTGAGACTTTTTTTTGCTGGAGTATTCTTTTTTGCTGGAATATTATGGCCGGAAAGTGGTCGGAAAACAACTGGTCAGTTGGCCGGTGGCCGGTAGTCAATGGCCGATGGCCGGTGGTCGGAAGTCAATGGCCGGTGGCCGGTGGCCGAATTCAAAAGCGGACTTGTCTTCTCAAGGGCGGCCACACATGGGCGGATTGGAGGGTCCGATTTGGACTTATTCGCACAAGGGCGGCTACACACGGACAAGAATCAGGGGCAACTTTAAAGGCCTCGGGGGCAGAGGCCCCTGAGACTTTTTTTTTGCCGGAATATTCTTTTTCGCCGGAATATTATGGCCGGACGGTGGCTAGAAAGTGGTTGGAAAACAACCGATCGATTGGCCGGTGGCTGGTAGTCAATGGCCGATGGCCGGTGGCCGGTGGTCGGAAGTCAATGGTCGGTGGCCGGTGGCCGAATTCAATGTCCGGTGGCCGAATTTAAAAGCGGACTTGTGTTCTCAAGGGCGGCCACACATGGGTGGATTGGAGGGTCCGATTTGGACTTATTCGCACAAGGGCGGCTACACATGGCTGTCTCTCATAAGAGAGGGCAACCCTTTTGGCCTATAAAAGGAGGCCATTTCTACACACATTTCATAGTGTGAAGTTGATGCAACAAGGTGAGTGTGAGGTGGTGAGAGTGAAGCAAGGCGGGAGCTCCATTAAGGGTATAATCCCTTTGTAAACTACTTCTTGTTTTGAAGTACTAAAGCCATTGAGTGGCTGCTTTCCCGTGGACGTAGTCCACATTGGGTGAACCACGTATATTGTGTGTGTCTCTCTCTCTCTCTCTACTCTATAATGTCGTGTATATAAATCTCTCTCTCTCCATTAAGTAATCTACTCAATTATCTATTTAGCTACGTCTTATTTCCTAACAACTGGTATCAGAGCAAGGTTTGCTCGTAGCTAAATTATCTCAAGGAAAGGATTCCTTGAATTGAGTGGGAGTTATGGCGGAGGAAGGGAAGCTCAAGATTGAGAAGTTCAACGGCAAAAACTACCAACATTGGAAGATGCAGATTGAAGACTATCTCTATGAGAAGGATCTCTATTTGCCACTAGGCGGTCTTGCAAAGAATCCCGCAACAATGGCAAATGAAGCATGGATTGTCCTTGATCGAAAGGCACTGGGAACAATCCGGTTAAGCTTGGCGTCAACGGTGGCCTTCAATGTTTTGGAGATGAAGACCATGGAGGATTTGATGAAGTCACTTGACGACTTCTACGAGAAACCATCGGCATCCAATAAGGTATTTCTTATGAAGCGCTTGTTCAATCTAAAGATGGTAGAGAATGGTTCAGTTGCAGAACACCTAAATGACTTTAACACAAACATAAGTCAACTTTGATCAGTGAAAATCAATTTCGATGACGAAGTGGGAGCTCTCCTTATACTATCATCTCTACCGGATAGTTGGGACAGCCTTGTGATGGCTGTAAGTAATTCTATCTCTGGCAAAAATACTCTTAAGTTTGATGATGTTGTGGGTGTTCTCCTAAGCGAGGAAATGCGAAGGAGAAGCATAGAAGAATCATCAAGTGCTGCACTATCAGTGGAAACAAGAGGAAGGCTTAAGGAGAGGTTCAAAAACCAAAAGGGTCGTGATCGCTCAAGGCGGAGCAAGTCACGCACAAAGTGAGTTCTTGAATGTTGGAACTGCGGCAAGAAGGGCCACGTCAAGAAGGATTGCTGGTCCAAGAAGAAGAAGGAGACAGAGTCTCAAGACAACAAGCCAACATCTGAGGCCAATGTGGCAAGTAAAGCAGAGGAAGATGCTCTAATTCTCTCATTAGACAATGTGTCTAATTCCTGGATAGTAGATTCCGGGGCTTCATTCCATGCAACACCACACAAGCAACATTTCCAAGACTACACCAAAGGTAATTTTGGGTATGTATACTTGGGAGATGATGAAGCTTGTGAGATTGTCGGCTAAGGTACAGTTTCTGTCAAAACTGCTAACGGAAATGAATGGAAGCTTAAAGATGTTAGGCATGTTCCTTCTCTTCGCAAAAATTTGATCCCTACAGGACAATTGGACGATGAAGGTCACAACATTGCATTCGGAAACAAACGGTGGAAGATCTCAAAGGGATCTTTGGTGTTTGCCAAGGGTGAAAAAGTCGGTACACTTTACTTGTGTACTGTTAGCACGCAACCTTCAGCTTGTGCAGCAACTACAGAAGTTGACAGTGCGGTGTGGCACTACCGACTTGGGCATATGAGTGCCAAAGGAATGCAAATCCTTCAAACAAAGAAGCTTCTACCAGGTTAGAAAGAAGTGGACTTAGAGTTCTGTGAAGATTGTGTTTATGGTAAACAAAAGAGGGTAAAATTTCAAAAATCAGGAAATGAAAGAAAAAATAAAAAACTTGAGTTGGTTCATTCTGATGTTTGGGGTCCTGCAAGTACACCATCACTTGGTGGCTCATTGTACTATGTAACATTCATAGACGATGCGACTAGAAAAACATGGGTTTATGTCATGAAGAATAAATCCGATGTATTTTCCATATTTCAAAGGTGGAAAGAAACAGGTACCAAGGTTAAATGCCTCAGATCCGACAATGGAGGCGAATATTGCAGCCAAGCTTTTGAAAGCTTTTGTGCTAGCAATGGCATTCGGAGGCAAAGGACAATCCCAAGCACACCTCAAAAAAATGGGATTTCGGAAAGGATGAACACGACAATCATGGAACGAGCACGAAGCATGCGGCTACATGCAGGCCTACCGCTTGAGCTTTGGGCGGAAGCTGTAAGTACGTCTGTGTACTTAATCAATCGGTCACCCTCAACGGCATTGCATGGGGGAGTTCCAGAAGAGGCATGGACAGGTAAACCGGTGAATTATGCATTTCTCAAAGTGTTTGGGTGTGAGGATTTCATTCACATAGATAGAAGCCTAAGATCAAAGTTAGATGCAAAGTCCAAAAAGTGTTTCTTCATTGGCTATGGAGAAGGAGACTTTGGGTATCTCCTATGGAATCCTGAAGATGGTAAAATCTTAAGCAGTAGGGATGTAATTTTTAACGAACAAAATATGTACAAAGATTACTTGAAAAGAAAACAAACAAAAGAAACAAGTGATGGTACATGGAGCTTGAGGACGGTGAAGACTCAAGGACTGCAAACGGTGACAATGTGCAACAATGTCAACCAAATGAGGAGCCTCAACCTATTCCCCGAAGATCTACAAGAGCAAGTAGACCTCCAGAAAGGTTTGTTCCTTCCTTCAATTATCTCTTGATCTTAGATTCTGGAGAGCCGGAATCATATCAAAAAGCTATGCAACATGAATCCAAAGAAGAATGGACGAAGAGCATGCAAGTGGAGATGGACTCACTACATCACAACCAAACATGGGAGTTGGTTGAGTTGCCTAAAGGTAAGCGGACACTTCAAAACAAATGGGTGTACAAGCTAAAGGAAGAAGAAGGTGGGAAGAAAAGGTACAAGTCTAGGCTTGTGGTAAAAGGTTTTTCTCAAAAGAAAGGTATTGACTTCAATGAAATATTTTCTCCTGTTGTAAAAATGAACTCAATTAGGCTTGTCTTAAGCCTTGTGGCTGCTCATGATCTAAATCTCGAGCAAATGGATGTAAATACGGCATTCCCTCATGGTGACTTAGAGGAGGAAATCTACATGCTTCAACCAAAGGGGTATGAAGTAAAAGGTAAGGAGAAAATGGTTTGCAGATTAAAGAAGAGCTTGTATGGTTTAAAGCAAGCATCAAGACAATGGTACTTGAAGTTTGATCGATGGATGTTGGATCATGGATTCACAAGATGCAACTCGGATCACTGCGTCCACACGGAGAATTTGGGAGATGGGAAATTCATCATCCTAATGTTGTATGTTGATGACATGTTGATTGCAAGTGCTAACATGCAGGACATCAAAGACCTAAAAGAGGAGCTGTCCAAATCTTTTTCAATGAAAGATTTAGGTGTTGCAAAGAGGATACTTGGTATGAAAATATCAAGGGACAGGACGAAGAAGACAATAAAGCTATCTCAAGAAGATTACATCAAGAAGGTACTAGAAAGGTTTGCAATGCAAAATGCAAAACCAGTTTCTACACCTTTGGCTGGTCATTTTAAACTAACGAAGGATATGTGTCCAAAGACACAAGAGGAGATAGCCTATATGTCTAAAGTTCCATATGCTGCAGTGGTAGGTTCTCTAATGTATGCTATGGTCTGGACAAGGCCAGACATTGCACATGCAGTGGGAGTTGTGAGTAGGTTCATGGACAACCCAGGTAAAGAGCATTGGCAAGTTGTGAAGTGGATACTTAGGTATCTAAAAGGGAAAACAACAAATGCTTTGTATTTTGGAGGAGCTGATATTTTTCTAGAAGGGTATGCTGATGGAGATATGGCAAGTGACAAAGATAATCAAAGGAGCACTACTGGCTATGTGTTCACGGTTGGAGGCACAACAGTAAGCTGGGCTTCAAAGCTGTAGAAAGTGGTTTCACTTTCTACCACAGAAGCAGAGTATGTAGCAATGACGGAGGCAAGCAAAGAAATTCTATGGCTTCACAGATTCTTAGAAGAGCTTGGATCCAAACAAGACAATTGTGTCTTGTACAGTGATAGCCAAAGCGCTATCAATCTTACGAAGAACTCAGCCTTTCATTCAAGGACAAAGCACATTGAGGTGAGATATCACTTCATACGCACTCTTTTGGAAGAGGGACAACTAAAGCTAGGAAAGGTGCATACAAGTGAAAATCCTGCAGACATGTTTACAAAGGTGGTCAACAAGGAGAAGTTGAGCTTTTTCTCATCTTCAATCGGCATTCAAGGATAAGAAGCCAGAATGGAAAGCAGTCACAGGTTTGGTTTGGAGATCAATCTCCAAGTGGGAGATTGTTAAGTATGGAGCCTGATTCACCCTTGTAATTTTCTGTGGTAAAACCGCACATTTGTAAGGCCCCCATTATGAGGAGAAGCCATTGTGGGTGAAGGAAAATCACTCACCAGAAACCAAAATTTTCACGAACAAGAATCAGGGGCAACTTTAAAGGCCTCGAGGGCGGAGGCCCCCGAGACTTTTTTTTGCCGGAATATTCTTTTTTGCTGGAATATTATGGCCGGACGGTGGCCGGAAAGTGGTCGGAAAACAACCGGTCAGTTGGCCGGTGGCCGGTAGTCAATGGCCGATGGCCGGTGGTCGGAAGTCAATGGCCGGTGGCCGGTGGCCGATAGTCAATGGCCGATGGCCGGTGGTCGGAAGTCAATGGCCGGTGGCCGGTGGTCGGAAGTCAATGGCCGGTGGCCGGTGGCCGAATTCAAAAGCGGACTTGTCTTCTCAAGGGCGGCCACACATGGACGGATTGGAGGGTCCGATTTGGACTTATTCGCACAAGGGCGGCTTCACACGGACAAGAATCAGGGGCAACTTTAAAGGCCTCGGGGGCAGAGGCCCTTGAGATATTTTTTGCGGGAATATTCTTTTTCGCCGGAATATTATGGCCGGACGGTGGCTGGAAAGTGGTCGGAAAACAACCGATCGGTTGGCCGATGGCCGGTAGTCAATGGCCGATGGCCGGTGGTCGGAAGTCAATGGACGGTGGCCGGTGGCCGAATTCAATGGCCGGTGGCCGAATTCAAAAGCGGACTTGTCTTCTCAAGGGTGGCCACACATGGGCGGATTGGAGGGTCCGATTTGGACTTATTCGCACAAGGGCGGCTACACATGGCTATCTCTTGTAAGAGAGGGCAGCCCTTTTGGCCTATAAAAGGAGGCCATTTCTACACACATTTCATAGTGTGAAGTTGATGCAACAAGGTGAGTGTGAGGTGGTGAGAGTGAAGCAAGGCGGGAGCTCCATTAAGGGTATAATCCCTTTGTAAACTACTTCTTGTTTTGAAGTACGAAAGCCATTGAGTGGCTGCTTTCCCGTGGACGTAGTCCGCATTGGGTGAACCACGTATATCGTGTGTACTCTCTCTCTCTCTCTACTCTATAATCTCGTGTATATAAATCTGTCTCTCTCCATTAAGTAATCTACTCAATTATCTATTTAGCTACGTCTTATTTCCTAACACCAATGATTCAGAGGAAGAAGAAATTGAAGAACACTTGGATGCAAGTGCTGAGGCCATTCTAGAAAGTCTAGAGGAAACAGGTTAAAACCATTGATGTTTGGCTCCTTACTGTTCTCAATTTATTTTCTTTGAAACAATGTGAACTTGTGAGTTTGAGTTTTTTCACAATAAATGAATTAGACTTAAGTGTATGATATTATATGGACATTTTTTGGTAAATAGAATTCTACATTTATATATGGTCATAATATATATATTATGTAATACTTTAAAGTTAATTGATCATATGAGGTTTGGGAAGAATACACTATGACTTGAGGATCATAGAGTTCTTTGTAGACATGACACCCTATGGCCCTAGGGCCATAGAATCTCCCAAGAGAAAATGGGATACCCAACAACCTTACAGATGTAGGGTGATTACATCGAGTATCTAAAAGGGCACATAAGCATGTGGGTTACTCTATAGCCTTTGGCCCATAGGGTGTCAACATAGAATCCCCCAAAAGCATTTGGCTACCCTACAATCTTACGGATATAGGGTGATTACATAGAGTCTTTAAAAGGGCACATAAGCATTTGGGCTTGTCTACAGCCTTAAGGCCATAGGGTGTCAACACAGCTATCCTACAATCTTATGTATATAGAGAGATTACATAAAGTCTCTAAACGGGCACATGAGTATTTGGGCTATTCTAGAAGGAAACATAAGTTATCCAAGAGCATTTGGGATACCCTAAGTCCTTAGGGCCATAGGGTGGTGACATAGAATCTCCACAGGGGCACTTAAATCACCCTATGGATGCAAATCACCTAGCTCTTATGGACACATCTTATAAAACATCACATGACACCCTATGGCCTTTAGACCATAGGTTGCTTATTCTAGGTCACCTAAAGACTCTTTAAGTGTTTCAAGAACATTTTTCGTTGGCCTTATATCTTGTGTCCATGTACATTAGGGACATATATTTCTTGTTTTGTGATTAAGGTTTAGTATTCTATGGAGAATGAAATAAGCTAGAAAAAACTAAAAAAGTATTTAGTCCTCAAAATTCCAAAATGAGAGTTTTAACAATTGATGTATGATCATTTTTTGTTGGGTGTGGATTCTTCTATTGTGAATTGATGATGTAAGCATTTGAAATAATTATCTTTGTATTGCAACTAACTAGATTAAACATATCAGCTTTGAAATAATTATCTTTCTATTGCAACTAACTAGATTAAACATATATTCAACATTTTTTGTAAATGCCAATTATTTGCTTAGATAGTAGTATAAATGGTTATTGAAGCATTTGCCCTTTGGATTATGTGAAGATCTAGTTCTTTGATTGTAACAAGATTTTATTCAAAGATATAAAGTGCGAGTATTTTGTTCCAAACTATGATTTTGTTTCTCTTCTAGATGATGCAGAGAAGCTAGGACTAGTAGAATTTTTTAGCTTGTCATGTAGCAATCCGAACATTGTATCAAGGTTTATTAAAGAAATGATTGTATAATGTATAACCATTGTTTAAGTTTGTAAATTGGAAGTAGAAGGCAATGCAAGTTCCAAAACATGTGCAATGCCATAAGGAGAATCCAGCACAAATATTTTTTCCCCTCAGGATTTGTAAATCAAAGTGCATGGTGAGCCGGACCTTCCATCCACCAACAAATCAATGCATTTCTGACTTAAAGTACTTGAAATTTTGATTTAAATGTTTGAATGTTATGATGATATTTGAAGGCAAAGACCCCTTCAACTGTGTGGTAAAGCAACAAATGTATGATGTATGATAATGATTCAATTTTGTATATCGTGTTGCATATTTATCGCATTTTTTAGCTTACACAATTTGCTAGCATAGAGGACACCCTATGGCCCTAGGACCATAGGATTCCATCATATCCCATGTACACTTTCTCTTTTACCATAGAGGACATCTTATGGATCTAGGGTCATAAGACGCCAACATAGTGCATAAATGGCTTCTTATAAGTATACACATAAACATAGTGCATAGAGGGAATTTTACTAGCATAAAGACCGCCCTATGGCATTGGGACCAAAGGGTGTCAACATAGAGCATAGAGGACTTTTTATTAGCAGCTTGTTGCCCTTGGGACGCCATAGTACCAATAAAGTGGTTTTTGTATATATAGTAGAGAATTCTCACACACATGATACATTGGTCACTATCTAGCCCTTGGACCATATGATAGTAGCATAGAGGACACCCTATAGCCCTAGGGTTTCCTTCTATCCCTAGGGCCATACACTGCCAACATATAGTATACATGGTTTCTTCATAGAGCAAACCTTTTAGTCCTACACTATAGAGTGGAAACCTAGACCATAAAATGTATCCTACTAGCATAGAAGGCACCCTATAAGCCTGAGGCCAAAGAGTACCAATTTATGGCATAAAGGGTCTCTTCCTAAGTTGAAGGGCACCTTGTGGCCCTAGGGAGCACCCTATGGCCCCAGGGCCATAGAGTGTCAACATAGTCAAATGGGGTGTAAACTTAGAGCATAGAGGGTTTCTTACTATCATGGAGGACACCCTGTGTCCTTGGTGCCATAGGGTGTAAACATATAGCATGGAGGGTTTCTTGCTAGCATAGAGATCACTCTATGGCCTTGGGGCCATATGATTCCAACAAAGAGCATAAACGGTTTTTTGATAGCATAGAGGATAGCTTATTTCCCTGGGGCCATATGATACAAAAATAAAAGAGTCTTAAGAAGGGAACCTAGGCCACTAAATCACCATGGGGCCATAAGGTGGTCTTTGTGGGTAATGCTACTAAAGGGTTCCTTGGCTATCCTATGGCCTTTGGGCGATAGGCTATCAACATAGAGTTTAGATGGTTTCTTACTAACATAGAGCTCACGTTGTGGCCTACGCTCTTTAGATTCTAATATAGAGTTTCAATGGTTTCATGCTAGGCGTAAGGGGCACCCTATGGCCTCGGGGCCATAGAGTGTCAATGTAGAGCGTAGAGGTTTCCTTTCTAGCATAGAGGGCACCATGTAGCCTAGGAGCCATTTGATGCACCCAATGGCCCGAGGGCTGTAGGTTGCCAATGTAGACAAGGTTTCTTAGTAGCATTATAAAGGGTACCTTGTGATCCTCAAATCTCCATAGGGTGCCAACATAGAGCGTAGAGGGTTTTTCTTACTAGCATAGAGGACATCCTATGGCCTTGGGGCCATAGGGTTTCAATATTGAGCATAGAGGATTTCTTACTAGCATAGAGGCTACCTTGTGTCCCTAGGTCCATAGGGTGCAAACATAGAGAATAGAGGATTTCTTACTATCATACAGGGTACCTTGTGGCCCTAGGTCCATAGGGTGCAAACATAGAGCATAGAGGATTTGTTACTAGCATAGAGGGCACCCTATGGCCCAAAGTCCATAGAGTGACAACATGTAGCATAAAGGGTTTCTTACTAGCATAAGAGGCAGACCTTGTGGCCCTCGGGTCATAGGGTGTCAACATAAAGCATATATGGTTTCTTACTAGTGCTCATAGAGGGCATCTTGTGGCCCTATGACAACCCATGGCCTTAGGGCCATAGGGTGACACATAAATAAAGTACCATATGGATTTGAAGCCATATATCTATTTATATGTTGAGACCTCCCAACAATCCTAACCCTATGGCCTTGAGGCCATAAACAGACATATTTTGGATTATCTTAAAGTCATAGAGATATCTACAAAGTGAACCGTATGGCCTGAAGGCCATAAGAAACTTAGTCAAGGAAATCATCCAATGCAAGAAGATCATGGCAATAGAAAATGAGACTTCTTCTATAGATCTTAAAGGCATAAATGTTTCTCTAGGTATACTTCTAGGCGCCACCATCATGGACAAAGAACTAATATAGCTAGATAAAGATTAGGAATCTCTAGACAATAAGGAGCATAAAAATAAATTCATTGTAGATGTGTTGTCAGTTATTAAATTTGCTATTTGCGATTAGTTTTTTCTAAGAGTGTGAAAAAAAAGAGTTATCAAAATGTACATACTTTGGAATCTAAAATTAGGTGTTCTTTAAACTTGCAGTCCTTCAACAAGATATTGCAGCTGACAAAGTTTTACTCGATATTGTTGGTATAGAGGATGCTAATGGGATTGACCCTACTGAGAAAGATTCTATCAATCTCCATGTCAACCAAAGAGTTTCTAACGAAGATAACAAGAATCTACAAGTCTTTGAAGGTCAACTACTACAACGATTGGAGATAAATTTAAAGAGTAATCCAATGGAGGAAGACAATGAAAGTTGCAGAACATGTGCAAGGGAAGAAGAAGAATCTAATGAAAATATTCTAGTAGCCCAAGAGTTGGGAATTGGATTGCATGACACCACAATGGAAGTAGAAGTTTTTTTTTTCCTTTTTTTTCTGAAAAGCTCTTGCGATTTCGGAGTATTAACTTACACATTTTGCTAGCATAGAGGACACCCTATGGCCCTAGGACCATAGGATTCCATCATATCCCATGTACAATTTCTCTTTTACCATAGAGGACATCTTATGGATGTTGGCTCATAGAATGCCAACATAGTGCATAAATGGCTTCTTATAAGTATACACGTCAACATAGTGCATAGAGGGAATTTTACTAGAATAAAGATCTCTCTATGGCCTTGGGGCCATAGGGTGCCAACATAAAGCATAGAGGGTTTTTTATTAGCACATTGTTACCCTTGGGAAACACATGATACCTTGGTCAATATCTGGCCCTTGGACCATATGATAGTAGCATAGAGGACACCCTATAGCCCTAGGGTTTCCTTCTATCCCTAGGGCCATACACTATTGTATACATGGTTCTTCATAGAGAAAACCTTTTTTAGACTTACGCAATAGAGTGGAAACCTAGAACTTATAATGTATCCTACTAGCATAGAAGGCACCCTATGATCCCGAGGCCAAAGAGTACCAATTTAGGGCATAAAGGGTCTCTTCCTAGGTTGAAGGGCACCTTGTGGCCCTAGGGAGCACCCTATGGCCCCAAGGCCACAGGGTGTCAACATAGTCAAATGAGGTGTAAACTTAGAGCATAGAGGGTTTCTTACTATCATGGAGGACACCTTGTGTCCTTGGTGCCATAGGGTGCAAACATATAGCATGGAGGGTTTCTTGCTAGCATAGAGAGCACCCTATGAGCTCCCTATGGACTTGGGGCCATATGATTCCAACAAAGATCATAAACGGTTTTTTGATAGCATAGAGGATAGCTTGTTTCCCTGGGGCCATATGATACAAAAATAAAAGAGTCTTAAGAAGGGCACCTAGGCCACTAAATCACCATGGGGCCATAAGGTGGTCTTTGAGGGGAATGCTCCTCAAGGGTTCCTTGGCTATCCTATGGCCTTTGGCTACCAACATAGAGTTTAGATGGTTTTTTACTAACATAGAGCTCACCTTGTGTCCTACGGTCTTTAGATGCTAATATAGAGCTTCAATGGTTTCATGTTATGCGTAAGGGGAACCCTATGACCTTGGGGCCATAGAGTGTCAATGTAGAGCGCAGAGGTTTCCTTTCTAGCATAGAGGGCACCATGTGGCCTAGGAGCCATTTGATGCACCCTATGGCCCGAGGGCTGTAGCTAGGTTGCGAATGTAGACCGTAGAGGTTTTCTTTCTAGCAGAGAGGGAACCTTGTGGCCTAGGGGCTATTTGGTGCTCCCCTAGAGCATACAAGGTTTCTTAGTATCATTATAAAGGGTACCTTGTGGTCCTCAAGTCTCCATAGGGTGCCAACATAGAGCATAGAGGGTTTTTCTTACTAGCATAGAGGACATCCTATGGCCTTGGGGCCATAGGGTTTCAATATTGAGCATAGAGGATTTATTACTAGCATAGAGGCTACCTTGTGTCCCTAGGTCCATAGGGTGCAAACATAGAGAATAGAGGATTTCTTAATATCATAGAGGGTACCTTGTGGCCCTAGGTCCATAGGGTGCAAACATAGAGCATAGAAGATTTGTTACTAGCACATAGGGCACCCTATGGCCCAAACGCCATAGAGTGATAACATGTAGCATAAAGGGTTTCTTACTAGCATAAAACGTAGACCTTGTAGCCCTCGGGTCATAGGGTGCCAACATAAAGCATATATGGTTTCTTACTAGTGCTCATAAAGGGCATCTTGTGGCCCTATGATAACCCATGGTCTTAGGGCCATAGGGTGACACATAAACAAAGTACCATATGGATTTGAGGCCATATATCTATTTATATGTTGAGACCTCCCAACAATACTAACCCTATGTCCTTGAGGCCATAAACAAACATATTTTGGATTATCTTAAAGTCATAGAGATATCTACAAAGAGAACCGTATGGCCTGAAGGCCATAAGAAACTTAGTCAAGGAAATCATCCAATGCAAGAAGATCATGGCAATAGAAAATGAGACTTCTGCTATAGAGCTTAAAGGCATAAATGTTTGTCCAAGTATACTTCTAAGCGCCACCATCATGGACAAAGAGCTAATGTAGCTAGATAAAGATTAGGAATCTCTGGACAACAAGGCACATAAAAATAAATCCATTGTAGATGTGTTGTCATTTAGTAAATCTGCTATATGCGATTAGTTTTTTCTAAGAGTGTGACAAAAAAGAGTTATCAAAATCTAGATACTTTGGAATCTAAAATTAGGTGTTCTTTAAACTTGCAGTCCTTCAACAAGATATTGCAGTTGACAAATTTTTACTCGAGATTGTTGGTATAGAGGATGCTAATGCCATTGACCCTACTGAGAAAGATTCTATCAATCTCTACTACTAGAATAGGTGTTTTAGTGAGGCATTTTTTGAGGTATGCAAATGCTTCAGCCTCAAGTCTGGACCATTGGAAGGGTACAGTAGAATTAGTGACTCGGGTCAGTGGTTAATCCATATACACGTACATGCATATAAACCTTCGATGATAGCCTCTATGGTCTACAAAGCTATGAACACCTTTAGGGTTTATTGGAGGTGGTAACTTCAAGATTTCTACTATCTTATTTGGGTCAGGTGCTAAACCTCTAGTAGACACTACATGGCCTAGAAGTGTGCCTCAGTGATTAAAAAATGACATTTGTTTGGATTGACCTTCAAGCGTTCCTCTCTGCACTTGAGGAAGAGAGCAGAGATCTGAGCGAGGTGCTTCTCTAGATTTTCCATTGGGATTGAACATCAGGCACCCGAGAAGGTTAAAACATTGTCCATGAAGATGCTAAGATGATTCGTAAGGCAAAAAAAGAAATTGAGATATACTCTGTGATTGAAGGAAGGTGAAGCATTTTTCAACCCAAACCACATTCTAGTGTAAATAAATATACCCCAGGGAGTCACAAAAGCCATTTTAATCTGATCACCTGGATGGATCCCCAACTCATTGTATCCATTGAAAAAATCCATGAAACTGTACAATACATTCCCTGCTACATCTTCTAGCACAGGCTCAGTGAAAGGTGTGGGAAAACCATCTGGGACAGTTACCTTGTTTCAGAGCACGGTAATCTATGCACACACGGATTTATTGGACTGCTTCTTTGGTGCTATCACCATGGGTGATAACCACTCAAAGTTCTCCACAAGTAGAATGATCCCTACTTCTTGAATATTTTCTAGCTCTAATTTAACAGCTTCTTCAAACTTTGGGTTGAGCTTGTAAGCTAAACCTCTGAAGGGGTTAGACCCTTCAACCAGAGGGATAGTATGAACACCCAATTCTGGTGGGATCCCTTCCAAGTCCTTGTAGGACCAAGCAAAAACATCTTTAAAAGAGTGCATGAAAGAGGCTACCTCATCGAGTAGTGCGGGATGCTCACATAGCAAAGATTCTAAGAGGATGTGATGAGGGTTGTCAGGGTCTCCCAGGTCGACTTCTTTAACCGGGTGAGGAGTTGTATCTAGAGAAGGAGCCTGAAAAGATGAAGAGTGAGCTGCCTCTTGGATCTTCAAGACATCATGGGTGGATTTTTGATCGATTGGAAACTCCGCATACTCCCCCTGTAACCATATGGGTGGAAGCTTCTCGAAGGGTAAGTATTTAGACACAGCAGAGTGCTTTTGAGTGGGCGGGGCATCAGACCCAGGGAATGCTAAAGGAACAGGTTGAATGTTGCTCATGCAGAGGAGATTTATTTCCCATTCAATGATGTGTTTTAGGTTCACCAAGGCCAACAACTTTTGTTAAAGTAACACTTGAATCATGGTCATCAGGTACTAACACACTTGCTTCTGGGAGTGGCACACTTTCTTTTGTATGACTTGGGTCACTTGTGTCTACTTGAGGCTCTAAGAGAGAGAGTGTATCCACAGGTGAGGCTTGAATAGAGACCACATAGAATGGCAACAATGTGGTAGCTTCCAACCATTACAACAGGTCTTTGTCAAACCCGTCAGGTGGGATAGGCTTCTCGAGGTTGGTATTGGACTGTATTGACAACGAGCTCTGATGAACTACTAGATTCATACCTCCTTCGAGTCGAACTACTTGCATGGGAGAGCCAGGATTATTTATCCAGATGGCATCATTTCCCCAATCATGAAGTGTCTTAGTAAGCCACAACCATGGTCTACCAATAAACAAAGAAAATCCTCCCTCTACCTTGGGAAGATTGACCACCACAAAATCCAAGCTAAAGGTGAAGTCTTGGACCTTTAGAGACACCTTATCTACTATGCCCACTGGATAGACCTTCCTTTGGTTGGCCAATGTAGTAGTGAATGGAGCAGGGCAAGTAAGCTGCAAACTTAAAGCCAACATACTGAACTCTGGCATCAGATTGATCCCAAAAACACCATCGACTATGACGCTTGAGAATTGATGCCCAAGAATAGATACAATGAGACGAAGACTTTTTTTATTGGTGATCTGTGTTGTTGGATAGGAAATCATGTAAGAATCTGAGGGCTGTATGGAAGGGTGCTCACCACTAGGCCTTGCACCCAGGTACAGAGAGTGATTGTTTGAGGGGGTGTTACTTCTGAGGGCTACATCGAGCCGGAGCATATCGTGAAGGGATACATGCTGAAAGGTGTTCTTCAAGATTGCTTCTGCTATGGGCTTAGCTTCTGAGATCTAGGATTTTTCTAGAACTTTGACTTGTTGCAAGTCAGGCTTCCACGAAGGATTCATCAATGTCCAATAGCATAGAGATTGGCCTCCTCCGAGCACCAATGAAGGGCTCATCAGTTGGGTCAGGTTGTGGAAGTGGAGATGGATGAGATGGATCTTTTGGCAGCAGGCTGAGACCAAGAGCTGCTCTTTGTGCCCGAGTGAGGACGCCCAGGGGCTCCCCACTTGTTGTGGCTTAACTGTATGAGTAGCTGGTGATGGATGATGATGGTGTTCACTACGATCAAATGGATCTTTGGGAATGTGAATTCTTGCTAGTCCTAAGACGGGCCTAAAGAGGAGGATACCCAATGCTTGGGACAATCCTTATTGTAGTGGTCCTTAGACTCCAAACAATGACGTCAAGGAGGAGACCCTTCAGGTAAAGGACACTTGCTTTGGTAATGCCCATATTCTTCACATATGTAGCATACGATGGGTTGATTTTATGGAGGAAAGCGGGGACAAGTGCTCTCTGCTCTTGTTGCATGGAGCTAGAGGTTGAATTTTAGAATCTCTGAGGGGCTAAGGTAGCATAGGTATAAAATTTATGAGACCAAAAAGTACTTGACATTCCTTGGACAGTAGGGGAAATGAGCAAAGGTGGCATGTAATTTGGATGTCCATAGGGGGAAACCATACTGGATGTTGGTGCTAGCCCTTGTTCAAGAGAAGGCCCGAGAATTTACTGTATTGGCCGCTGCAATCCCTTGATATAGTAGCAATCCTTGTCTCCATGTCCATACTTTTCACTCAAGTGGAAATAAGCATGAAGCGGACAGTCCTATAGTGGGTGTCCTGGAGAGTGGCATGAGCTGCACCATACCTTAGTCTTAGTCTCACGCTGATACCTAAGCTCTTCTAGCTCTCTCTTGATTTGATCCAAAGCCTCGTGATGTGTGGGACTCTTCTCTAAGAGATTTATTTCTCCTCTTGAAGAGCGCATTGTAGTTTTAGGGCTTCAATTTCCCTACATAGAGAAGTCAAAGGGTCAAACAGACTCTCCAAGAGTACAAAGGCAGTCTCTACCTGAGAAGAGTCCGTAAACAGCTTCCTTGCCCCCTCTATCCTTGCACGATCTTTTGAATCATTTTCCAAAAGTGTGGGGCCACAACCTTACCCCTACCAAGATTGGTCATGCACCGTGCATGGAAACCTTCCCATCTTTGAAACCAGCCACACGTTGTCGTGCTGTGACACGTACATAATGGAAACGCATGCTACAAGATCTATCTTGTATTTTTTTAGATACATAATTATATTTCCTATAGTGTACTTATGCATATTTAAGTATAATAATAAGCCTTCTATCTCATCCTATTATTTTTCTCAAGGGTAACATATCCTTACTTTACCATTAGAAAATATTATGGGAAAAGCATCAATAGCTCCGCCTCTTTAACTTGGGGCAAAAAGCATTGATTCTTTATTTCTACTATTTCATTATCATCTCACACCCTAGCTAGATCCTATATCTAGGGTAAAGTCCAATATATATATATTCTATGTATTTTTTATACTTTTCTTATATTTCTTTTTAAATAGCTACTAGGAGAGAATCAAATCCTAGTGGGACACTAGGTGGCATGATTTCAAGGATACACTTATTTTAATGCATTATTGCAAACATGATTACAAAACTTTGTCAAGGAGCAATGTCATGCTTTCATATGGCATGAGGTGTCCTTTGGAATTAAATGAAAGTCTAGGCTAAGGAGACCACATGAAGACTTTTGCTGCCATAAATGGAGCCTATTTTGATGAATTTTTTACACAAGGTTCCAATCCAAATTGGAAAACAATTTTTAAATGCAAATCGTAGCTAATGAGCTGAAGTTTTTGCCCATATTTTTACTTTTTTTTTTGGAGCCACGGTTGAGGAGATATGATCAAAATACTGGACCCCAGTCTGCCCACATCATGCAGGGGCAGCTCATTTCCAACTTTTCCAATTCCTGCTCACACTGGCTCCTCTCTTCTTGTGTAAACCCTTGGGGGTTCCCTTCACCTATAAAAGGGAACCTCTTCTTCCTTGAAAGGAACTCAAGCATTCAAGCCATTGATGAGAGGACTTCTCGAGGGAGTGAGTAGTAATGCCTAATTGTACTTAGCCATTAACATAAGCCCAAGCCTACACTTTCTCCTAGAGGGAGACTAGCCATTCTTGCAACAAGCTAACCTTGGAAGATCAACTCTAATCAAAGAAGTTCTTGCACTTGGTGTATCAATCAAAGTGGAATTATCCACTCTTCTTCTCTCTCCCATCAATAATGGTGCCGAAGGGTTTCAAGTAAGATGTGTTCTACATTGATGTTTTCTCTTTCACTCTGTACGATCTATTAGAATTAATGTATGGATTAGCCATAAAATACACTTTCAACAACGTATAGTGTTTCTCTTCGGCCTTGAAAGGCTTAATGAAATACTTCTATCACCGGATCCCATCATACTACCTCTCATAGACTATAATTTTTCTTTTGATGTAAGCGTAGTTATCTTGCTATGAACCAAGAGGATTTGTACACACAATTAATCCCAATCACTAGACAAAATATATATATTATGGTAAGCACAAAACTACAATTCCAAAGAACAATTCGTAGCCTATTTGGTCAGCCAAGATTGAATGCCATTAACTCATCCATTAACCCTTTCATATTACCCATGATACGATATGACCATAGCCTTGATGTTTTCATCTTCGTATTGTTTTGACATTCTCTTTTGCGTTCTTTCTTTCTGTGTGTGAATGCAAGAGAGAAAGAGTGAGTCTTCTTTGATTGCACTGCTTTCCAAACCCTAGTCTTCATGGCATCTATGGTTTAACTCCTTCATATAGTTTTTGTTGAGTTCTCTCACAAACTCTCACAGCCATAATCCCGGTGCTTTCATGGCAAGACCGCAAATTTCTCGACAACGTACATACTCCAAGATTTGGAGAGAAGTCGCAGTACATGCATGTTAGGAGTTGCTACACTCTGATCACCCAGACTATGCACAAAATAAAGAGTTTTGGAATGTATTTAAGTATTATTTTTTAGTTAGAGATGCCAGAGAAATAAAAAAAAGTTTTCCCACTATCTTTCCTCACTTGGAAGGACTCTACTATCTGATCCACACCAGACCTTGTGGATTTCACCAGATTCTTTACACATCTTTGTAGTCCCACGCTAATTTTGAGCGTAGGTGTAGTCAGTACAGTCTAGCTTTCAATTCTTTCCAGCTCTTATGTTGGCTTGGGTGATTAACGTACATATAATCACGGTGGATGTGCATGGGAAGATGCAGAGTACACACTCCAAAGTAAATGGAAAATCAATAGCCCATACAACAAGTCTACTTGAGAAGAAAATGAAGAAAAGGGCTAAAGTGGTGAAGGATACAACAAAATCTTTAATGCCATTGCTAGTTTCTAAGAGTTAGTAGTGTTGTGGGAAGCATCCTGTACGACAATCATCATCTACTCACGGTACTTGTTTTGGGACATGCTCGGATGCTTATGATGAGATTATGCATGTTACAGCTGTGGCTCCTACAGTACTAGTGTCACTCTCCCTACTTCTATCATTTTTACTCCTACCACAATGACTACCTCCCAAGCCCAGGTTTTAGTTTCTTCTTCTCCTATGACTGTCCCTGTTGTAGCCACTCGAGCCATATCTACTCACAGAGATCCTTCCATAGCTATGTAAGTAGTTGAGTGACGTTGGTGTAGCTACCAACCGCTCGGCTCCAAGCTCAATGATAGAAATGACCTACCTAAACTCCTTTAATATATCCTCAGATAGGCAAAAAAGTGATGTAGAATCCAAAGCAATGGAAGATCCCGCAACATTTCCACGTGGGAGAGGTCTGGCAAGTGGAACTACCACTGGTGGACTGGGAGCATGGCTCTCTGGTGGAGTAGAGACGGGTGTAGTGGCTACAATAGGGATAGGAATAGGAGAAGAAGCAAGTCAAACCGGGGCTTGGGAGCTAGTCACTATGGTAGGAGTAAAAATGATAGAAGTAGGGAGAGGGACACATATTGTAGAAGCCACAACTGTAGCATGCATAGTCTAATCATAAGCATTCGGCATGTCCTAGGACGAGAAGTGGGAGAAGAGGATGATCGTCGTACAAGATGCTTCACTCGAAGAATCTGCTAACTCTTAGAAATTGGCAAAGGCATTAAAGATTCTGTTGTATCCTTCACCACTTTAGCCCTTTTCTTCATTTTCTTCTCAAGTAGACCCATTGTATGGGCTATCAATTTTCCCTTTACTTTGGAGTGTGTAGTCTCCATCTTGGCATCCACATCCATCGGGCTTATATGTATGTTAATCACTCAAACCAACGTAGGATCTGCAAAGCACTAAAAGCTAGACTATACTAAATTCACCTGGGCTTAAAATCGCTTAGCGTGGGACTCCAAAGATGTGTAAAGAATCTGGTGAAATCCACAAGGTATTGTGTGGATCAGACGGTAGATTCCTTCACAGTGAGAAAACATAGTGGAAAAACTTTTTTTGTTTCTTTGGCATCTCTAAGTTAAAACTAATACTTAAATACATTCCACAACTCTTTATTCCGGGCATAGTCTAGGTGATCAGAGTGTAGCAACTCCTGACACGCATGTAATGTGGCATCTTTACAAATCTTGGAGTATGTACGTGTGTTTAGTTTCAAAGATGGGAAGTTTATCATGCCCAATCCTAGTAGTGGTAAGGTTGTGGTCCCACACATTTGGAAAACGATTCAAAAGCTCGTGCACCCTATCTTGAGGAATATGAGTGGGTAACTCTCTAGTGGCTAATGCAGTCGGACCTAGTTGTTGGAGGTGAAAGTTTAATGTGAAAGGTGCCTGACTTTTGGACTTAGGAGGTCTACTGATGGCATGATGCAACATATGTTGTGCCCCTTTCTTTGTGTTTCCACCTCTCGGCTGCTAGACGGCCTTGGTTCTGATTCTAAGCTAGAATTTGGATCCACCATGTGAGAGGGAATTCTATAGCTCTCATCACTGGCTTCACTGGAAGTCATCTCAGTAATACCATGGCTGCTGTGATCAAATTACACTTCCTTTGAAGGACTAATTTATATTTCCCTGTACGTAGGCTTCTTGCACAAAACCTCCCATCGTATTTGCCAAGTACTACTTTCCATATTATCTCAGTAACCACTCACAAAAGTACACTCACCAAGATGAATCCTGTATACTGCTCTTCTGGTATACTGTTCTCCTGTTGTATGCTATGTCCTCTTAGTGTATTCTATATACTATTTTATATTGTTCTTACCACAATAGTTTACATTCCAAGTGCAATCCACGGAAGCATACATACATATACATATTGATGTAGATGATGTTAGGGAAACAATATATTGCACTATAGAATTGAAAGATTGAATGAAGTAGATTGTCTGGACCTAGTAATTTCTTGCACTTAACTTGTGCAATAGTTGAGAGAAGAGGGGAGTATGACAAGGGTTTTATAGGCCTTAATTGAAAAGGGACATGCGGAGGGGTAGCATAAGATAGGGCAAGGATATGGGTTGCGCAAGGCCTACAGAGATGCAGGGTAGAGAGGGCAAGAGGCAGTGGACTATGCAAGGTAGAGAGTGCGAGATAAAGTGGGTAGGGACAATTAAGCTAGCTAGTGCTAGGGCCATAGGGTAGGGGCGAGAGAACAAAGAGGGGGGTGAGTGAAACTGGGTATGGGCAAGAGCGAGTGGTTATGGTTTGAGGGCAGTAGGTAGGGGCGAGTAGGAGTAAAGAGGGCCGAGGCCAATAGGTAGGGGCAAGCACGAGTAGAGAGGGATGAGGGGTAGTAGGTAGAGGCGAGGGTCGGTAGGTAGGGGTGAGTAGGAGTAGAGAGGGGCGAGGTCAGTAGGTAGGGGAGAGTAGGAGTAGAGAGGGGTGAGGGGTAGTAGGCAGGGGCGAGGTCAGTAGGTAGGGGCCAGTAGTATTAGAGAGGGGAGAGGCCATTAGCTTGGGGTGAGAGGCTCAGTGGATGAGTGGGGTAGAGAGGGGCGAGGCCAGTAGGTAGCGACAAGGTCAGTAGGTAGGGACATGTAGGATTAGAGAGGAGCGAAGGTAAGGGGTAGGGCAACACTTCCAATCATGTCTTTGCCATTGAATTTGACACATTGAAAGACCCTAAATTTGAAGACATCAATGGTAGCTATGTGGGCAGCAATCAAGACATCATGATATCCAATTTTGTGGAGGTAGGATATTGGCCCCATTTAAAAATTCTTTACAAAATCATCCAAAATAGTGATCATTTAATAAGTGGTGACCCTCTCCAGGCATGGGTAGACTATGATCGGCATATAGAGCAGCTGAATGTAAGCATCTATCCAACCGAGCATCCTCGGCGTTTATCCCACTCTCTAATGTGTTTTAAGAACATAGCTACGTTGGGTCTTGTACTTTCATGGAGCTTTAGCTGTCTGGAGATAGGAAGTGCGAGGTTAGTGCTAGTTGAAGGTGCAGAGAGGAACGCGTAGGGCAAGGAGTGAATATGAAGACTACAAACATAGAGATTGGGTAAATGTTTTTATGGAGAGAGCAATAATTATAGAGTGACCCGATATCCGCGCTTAGAAAACAAATATAGGAGAAGAAGAAGGAACTTCATGCTACTAGAAAGCAATACAACAAGGTAGTTCACACTTATCGAAATAATAAGTTGATTACAAGCACCCTAGTTCC
Source organism: Adiantum capillus-veneris (assembly GCF_014529385.1). Taxonomy (NCBI): domain Eukaryota; kingdom Viridiplantae; phylum Streptophyta; class Polypodiopsida; order Polypodiales; family Pteridaceae; genus Adiantum; species Adiantum capillus-veneris. The sequence continues at coordinate 25,952,585 of NC_140936.1, read as the reverse complement.
ATAGTGGTAGAGAAATTATACCAAAGGAAGAACTCTGGACACACTTTTAGGCATAGCAAAGATTGAGAGTGTGCAGGGACATTATCATTACACCGGCTTTGGTGGGAAGGGGGGTGAAAGAAGAGAGAACGGTGAAAGAAGAGAGAGGGAAGATTCAGGTACCTATATATAATGTTTGTCGAGTCTGAGTGCCACTTCAAAATCAAACTCTTGAAATATGAGTAGCCACCACCATACTCGACCTGCAACTTGCGTCTTATTAAGTAGATACAGCGGGGCATGGTGATCAATAATAATTTTTAAGTGGACCCCTAATAAATAATGAAATTTTTTTGTAAAGCATACACAATAGCCAAACCTTCCCTTTCTGTGGTGCTATAGTTGCACTCTACTTTGGTGAGCACGTGCTTGCATAGTGAACAAGGCAATCTAGGTGGTACTCCTTACTAGGTTGAATCAGCACAACACCCATAGCCAGTTGACTGGCATTAGTATGCACATGAAAAGGAAGAGACCAATTGGGAGCCACTAGAATAGGTGCTTTACTGAGGCATTTTTTGAGGTGTGAAAATGCTTCAGCCTGAGGTTTGGACCATTGGAAGGGTACAATAGAATTAGTGAGTCGGGTGAGTGGTTAAGCCACCTGTGCAAACATGCCTTTAAACCTGAGATGATAGCCTGTATGGCATACAAAGCTCTAAACACCTTCAGGGTTGATTGGAGGTGGTAACTTCAAGATTGCTACTATCTTCTTTGGGTCAGGTGCTAAACTTTAGAAGACACTACATGGACTAAAAATGTGCCCTCAATGACCAAAAAAATACATTTGTTCGGATTGAGCTTCAAGCGCTCCTCTCTGCACCTGAGGAAGAGAGCAAAGAGCTGAGCGAGGTGCTCCTCTAAATTTTCCATTAGGATTGAACATCCGGCACCCAAGAAGGTTGAAAAATCGTTCATGAAGATCCTAAGATGATCCGTAAGAAAAGGAAAAAATATGAGATATACTGTGCGATTGAAGGAAGGGGGATCATTTCAACCCAAACGACATTCTGGTGTAAACAAAAATACCCAGGGATTCACGAAAGCTGTTTTAATCTGATCACCTAGATCGATGCCCAATTGATTGTATCCACTGAACCCATCCATGAAAATATACAATACATTCCTTGCTACGTTTTCTAGCACACGCTCAGTGAAAGGTGTGGGAAACCATCTCAAATAGTTACCTTGTTTCATAGCTCGGTAATCTACATACACACCGATTTACTGGAGTGCTTCTTTAGTACTACCACCATGGGTGATAACCACTCAGAGTGCTTCACAGGTCCAATGATCCCTGCCTCTTGCATTTTTTCTAGCTCTAACTTAACAGGTTTTTCAAACTTTGGGCTGATCTTGTAAGCTCGTACTTGGACACCCAATTCTGGTGGAATCCCTTCCAAATCCTTGTAGGACCAAGCAAAAACATATTTAAAAGAGTGCATGAAAGAGACTACCTCATCCAGTAGCATGGAATGCTCCTGTAGGGAAGCTGCTAAGAGGATGTACTAATAGTTATCAGGGTCTCCCAGGTTGACTTCTTTGACCGGGTCAGGAGTTTTATCTGGAGAGGGCATCTCAAAAGATGAAGAGTGAGCTACCTCTTGGAGCTTCAAGACATCATGGGTGGGTGTTTGATCTATTAGAAAATGCACATACTCCTCCTATAACCATCTTGATGGAAGGTTCTCGAAGGATAAGTCTTTAGACACAGCAGAGTTCTTTTGAGTGGGTGGGGCGTCAGACCCAGGGAGTGTTAAAGGAAGGTTGAATGTTGGTGAAATCATGTAGAGGATATTTATTTCCCCTTTGAAGATGTGTTATAGGTTCACCAAGGCCGACGACTTTCGTTAGAAGAGCACTTGAATCAAGGTCATCTGGGACTAACCCACTTGCTTCTAGGAGTGGCACACTTTCTTCTGTACGACTTGGGTCACTGGTGTCAGTCGAAGGATCCGAGAGAGAGAGTGTATCCATAGGTGAGTCTTAAATAGAGAGCACATAGCATGACACCAATGTGGTAGCTTCCAACCACTACTGCAAGTCTTCGCCAAACCCGTCAGGTGGGGTAGAGGCTGCTCGAGGTCGGGGTTGGATTGTACTAACAACAAGCTGTGATGAACTAATGGATCCATACCTTCTTCGAGTTGAATTGGTTGCATGGGGAATCCAGGAGTGTGTACCCACATGGCACTGTTTCCCCAATCACAAAGTGCCTTAGTATGCTGCAACCATGGTCTACCAATAAGTAAAGAAAATCCTCCCTCCCACTGGGAAAGACTAACCATCGCAAAATCTAAGCTAAAGGTGAAGTCATGGACCTTTAGAGGAACCTTGTTTACTATGCACACTAGATAGATTGTCCTCTCATTGGCCAATGTGATAGTGAGTGGAGGAGGGTGAGTACGCTGCAAACCAAAGCCAACATAGTGAACACTAGCATCAGATTGATCCTAGAACCATCATTGAATATGATGCCGGAGAACTGACGCCCAAGAAAAGATACAGTGAGATAAGGAATTTTGTAACTGGTGAGAGGTGCTGTTGGATAGAAAATCATGTAAGACTCTGAGGGCTGTACAGGAGGTGCCCGCCACTAGGCCTTGTATCTCCATACAAAGACTAAATGACTTAAGAGGGTGTCACTCGTGAGGGTTGCATCGAGTCAGAGCATATCATGAAGGGGTACTTATTGAAAGGCGTTCTTCAAGATTGCTTCTGCTATGGGCTTAGCTTCTGCGATCTGGGCTTCCTCTATAACTTTCACGTGCAAGTCAGCAATTGCTTCCAAGAAGGCTCCATCAATGTCCGATAGCATACAAACTGGCCTGCTCTAAGCACCAATAAAGGACTCATCAACTGGGTCAGGTTGTGGACATAGAGATGGACGAGATGGAGCTGTTGGAAATTTGAGACCAAGAGCTACTCTTTGTGCCTGAGGGAGGAAGCTAGCTGGATCCCCCACTTGTTGTGGCCTAACTGTATGAGTAGCAGGCGATCACACTGATCTTTGGGAATGTGGGTTCCTCGTGGTTCTGAGATGGGCCTGAAGATGAGGATGCCCTTTGATTGGAACAATCCTTACTTTAGTGATCCTTAGACTCCGGATAATGAGGGCAAGGAGGAGACCCTTCAGGTAAAGGAAACTTGCTTTGGTAATGCCCATATTCTCCACATCTAAAGCATGAGATGGGCCAATTTTATGGATGAAACGGTGGACGAGGTGGTCTCTGCTCTTGCTTCATGGAGTTGGAGGTTGATGTGTAGAAGCTTTGAGAGGCTAAGGAATCATGGATATAAAAGTTTTGATACTGAAAAGTACTTGACATTCCTTGGACAGTAGGGGATTGAGAAAAGGTGGCATGTAATTTGGGTGGCAATAGGGGGGGAAACCATACCGGATGTTGGTGCTAGACCTTGTTGAAGAGAAGGGACGAGACTTTGTTGTATTTTCCTCAACCGTTGATATAGTAGCCATCCTTGTCTTTATATCTAGACTTGGCAATAAACACAAAGGGGACAGCCTTGTGGAGGGTGTCCTGGAGAGTGGCATGAGTTGTACGGTACCATAGCCTTAGTCTCTTGATAAGACCTAAGCTCTTCTATCTCTCTCTTGATTTGATCCAAAGCCTCGTGATGTGGGGGCTTCTCCTGTCTGAGAGAGATTGATTTTTGCTCTTGAAGAGCGCCTTTTAGTTTTAGGGCTTCAAGTTCTCTACATAGAGAAGTCAAAAGGTCAGACATACTCTCCAAGAGTACCGAGGCGATTTCTACCTAAGAAGAGTCAAACACCTTCCTTGCCCCCTCTATCCTTGCACAAGATTTTGAATCAATTTTTAAAAGTGCAGGGGCACAACCACCCCTACCAAGATTGGTCATGCACTGGGCATGACATCCTTCCCATCTTTGAAACCATCCACACATACATACTTCAAGATTCTGAAAAATTCCACAATGCATGCCTGTCGGGAGTTGCTACAGTCTAATCACCGAGACTACGTGTAGAATAAAGATTGGTAGAGTTTATTTAAGTATTAATTTTTACTTAGAGATTCCAGAGAAACAAACAAAAGTTTTACCACTATGTTTTCTCACTGTGAAGGACTCTACTATCCGATCCACACAATACCTTGTGGATTTTACCAGATTCTTTGCACATCTTTGAAATCCCGAGCTAAGCAGTTTTGAGCCTAGGTGTAGTTAGTACAGTCTAGCATTCAGTGCTTTGTAGTGCCTATGATGGGTTTGTTGATTAACATACATATAAGCCCGATGAATGTGGATGCCGAGATTTAGAGTACGCACTCCAAAGTAAATGGAAAATTGATAGCCCACACATTCGGTCTACTTGAGAAGAAAACAAAGAAAAGGGCTAAAGTGGTGAAGGATACATCAGAATCTTTGTTGTCTTTGCCAGTTTTTTAGAGTCAGCAGCTTCGAGTGAATCATCTTTTACAATGATCATCATCTTCCCACTGCTGGTTCGGGACATCCTCGAATGCTGATGATCACACTATGCATGTTATAGTTGTGGATTCTACAGTATGCATCCCTCTCCTTGCTTCTGTCATTTTTACCCCTACCATAGTGACTAGCTCCCAAGCCGCAATTGGAGTTGCTTCTTCTCCTTTGCCTAGACTTGTTGCAATCACTCCACCCGTCTCTAGTCCACTAGAGAGGCATGCTCCCAGTCCACCACCAGCAATGCCACTTGCCAGCCCTCTCCCACCTGGTAATGTTGTGGGATATTCCACTGTTTTGGATTCTACATCACTGTTTTGCCTATCTGAGGATATATTGCAGGAGACCAGGCATGCCATTTCTATCATTGATCTTGGGGCACAGTGGTTGGCAGCTATACACCAACATCACTTAGCTACTTGCACAGCTATGGAGGGATCTTTCCGAGTCACTAAGAGCACAATTGTCGATCCGGATGCTACTACTTCTGCAGTACAACAAGCCTTGAAGTTAAAGTCCCAAATGATTAATGACCTTCAAGCTCAGGTACAAGGATTTAGAGAAATGATTCTACATGAAAATAGGGCTACCTAGTCTTGGCAACAAAGCTCACCAACAACGGGGTTCCGTACTTGATTTGATGGATCCAACTCTAAAGACTGATACTTTGGGTCCTGTGGGTACTAATCTCTCTCTTGGGTGACTGCGTGACAATCTTTTCACCCTTGTAGTGAAGTATCATAGTGGTTTATTTTGCTGTCTTACGATCTTTTAGCAGTTTTAGTTGTTTCTCCCACAAAGACATTGAGTGGTTTTGTGGTGGGAAACATGTAAGGGCTACAATGCTACTGGCACAGACATGCAGTTAGTCACAGCTCCTGGCCACGTTCCACACTAGACGGTCTCTTATCAGGTCAGTGACACATGGGAGGGGTACAAGTGGTGGTCCAATTGACACCGTGGCTAGCTGAGTGACAGTAGTGTGTAGTTGCCAACCACTCTGCCCCAAGATCAATGGTAGCAATGGATTGCCTCGACTACTGCAATATATCCTCAAATAGGCAAAAAAGCGATGTAGAATTCAAAGCAGTGGAAGATCCTGCAACTTTGCCAGGTGGGAGGCAGCTGGCAAGTGGCTCTGCTAGTGGTGAATTGGGAGCATGTCTCTCTGGTGGATTAGAGATGGGTGGAGTGGTTGTAACAAGGATAGACATAGGAGAAGAAGCAACTCCAACCGAGGCTTGTGAGCTAGTCACTATGGTAGGAGTAGAAATGACAAAAGGAGGGAGAGAACACATACTCTAGAAGCCACAACTGTAACATGCATAGTCTGATCATAAGCATCCAAGCATGTCGCAAAACCAGTAACAGGAGTAGGCGATGATTGTCGTACAGGATGTTTCACTCAAAGTTGTTGACTCTCAAAACTAGCAAAAGCATTAAATATTTTGTTGTATCCTTCACCACTTTAGCCCTTTTCTTTGTTTTCTTCTTAAGTAAACCCTCTATATGAGCTATCGATTTTCCCTTTACTTTTGACTGCATACGCTGCATCTCATCCGGATGCTACTACTTCCGCACTACAACAAGCCTTGAAGTTAAAGTCCCAAATGATTAATGACCTTCAAGCTCAGGTACAAGTATTTAGAGAAATGATTCTACATGCAAATAGGGCTACCCAGTCTTGGCAACAAGCTCACCAACAGCGGGGTTTCGCAATTGATTTGATGGATCCAACTCTAGAGACTGATACTTTGGGTCCTGTGGGTACTAATCTCTCTCTTGGGTGACTGTGTGACAATCTTTTCACCCTTGTAGTGAAGTATCATAGTGGTTTATTTTACTGTCTTACGATCTTTTAGCTGTTTTAGTTGTTTCTCCCACAAAGACATTGAGTGGTTTTGTGGTGGGAAACCTGTAAGGGCTACAATGCTACTGGCACAGACATGCAGTTAGTCACAGCTCCTGGCCAGGTTCCACACTAGACTGTCTCTTATCGGGTCAGTGACACATGGGAGGGGTACAAGTGGTGGTCCAATTGACACCGTGTTCAGCTGAGTAACAGTACTGTGTAGTTGCCAGCCACTCTGCCCCAAGATCAATGGTAGCAATGGCTTGCCTCGACTACTGCAATATATCCTCAAATAGGCAAAAAAGCGATGTAGAATTCAAAGCAGTGGAAGATCCTGCAACTTTGCCAGGTGGGAGGCAGCTGGCAAGTGGCTCTGCTAGTGGTGGACTGGGAGCATGTCTCTCTGGTGGATTAGAGATGGGTGGAGTGGTTGTAATAAGGATAGACATAGGAGAAGAAGTAACTCCAACTGGGGCTTGTGAGCTAGTCACTATGGTAGGAGTAGAAATGACAAAAGGAGGGAGAGAACACATACTCTAGAAGCCACAACTGTAACATGCATAGTCTGATCATAAGCATCCAAGCATGTTGCAAAACCATTAACAGGAGTAGACGATGATTGTCGTACAGGATGTTTCACTCAAAGTTGCTGACTCTCAAAACTAGCAAAATCATTAAATATTCTGTTGTATCTTTCACCACTTTAGCCCTTTTCTTTGTTTTCTTCTTAAGTAAACCCTCTATATGAGCTATCGATTTTCCCTTTACTTTTGACTGCATACGCTGCATCTCATCATCCACATCCACCTGGATTATATGTATGTTAATCACCCAAGCCAACATAGAAGCTGCAAAACATTGAAAGCTAGATTGTACTGATTAAACCTGGGCTCAAAACCTCTTAGCTCATGACTGCAAAGATGTGTAAAGAATCTGGTGAGATCCACAATGTATTGTGTGGATGAGATAGTAGAGTCCTTCACAGTGAGAAAACATAGTGGGAAAAGTTTTTGTTTGTTGCTTTGACATCCCTAAGTAAAAAGTAATACTTAAATACATTCCACAAATCTTTATTCCACGCATAGTCTAGGTGATCAGAGTGTAGCAACTTGTGACATGCATGTACTGGGGTACCTTTCAAAAGCTTGGAGTATGTACGTGCGGCTGGTTTCAAAGATGGAAAGGTTGTCATGCCCAGTGCATGACCAATCTTGGTAGGGGTAAGGTTATGGCCCCACAATTTTTGAAAACAATTCAAAAGATTGTGCACCATATCTCTAGGGACATTAGTGGGTAACTTTGTAGTGGCTAATGTAGTCAGACCTAGTTGTTGCAATTGATCCTAAGAAAAGATATACTTTATATAACGATGAGGTAGTTGCAGGTGAAAGTTTAATGTGAAAGGTGCCTGAATTTTGGACTCAGGAGGTCTGCTGATGGCATGATGCAACATATGATGTGCCCCCTTATTTTTGTTTCTAGGGTCCACCTCTAGGCTGCGCTAGAATTCAGATCCCTCTGGTTCTGAGCTAGAATTCGGATCCACCATGTGACAGGGAATTTTGTAGCTCTTATCACTAGCTTCACTAGAAGTCATCTCAGTAACACCATGGATGTTGTGATCAGATTCCGCTTCCTCTATAGAACTACTTTCTATATCCCTATGTGTAGGCTTCTTGTGCAAAACCTCCCGTCGTATTTGCCGGGTACTACTTGCCATATTATCTCAGTAACCACTCAAACAAGTACACTCTATACTAATCTTCTTGTATATTTTTCTCCTGATGTATGATATGTTCTCCTGCTATATGCTTAATCTGACAGAAGCATGCATTCCAAGAACAATCCATAGAAGCATACATACATATACATATCCGTGTAGATTTTTAAGAGGGTAACCATATATTGCACTGCAGGACTAATAGACTGAATGAAGTAGATTTCCCATACGTAGTGCTTTCTTGCTCTTTAATTGTGCAATAGATAAGAGGAGAGGGGAGTATGACGAGGGTTTTGTAGGACTTAATTGAAAAGGGACATGCCAAGGTGTAGCGAAAGATAGGGCAAGGAGATGGGTTGCGCAAGACCTATATCGATGCAAGGTAGAGAGGGCAAGAGGTAGTGGGTAGGGGTGATACAAGGTAGAGAGGGAGAGATGTAGTGGGTAGGGGAAATTAAGGTGGGTAAAGATAGGGCGATAGGGTAGAAGCGAGAGAACATAGAGGGGGGCAAGTAAAATTGGGTAGGGGCAAGGGCCAGTGGTTAGGGTTTGAGGGCAGTAGGTAGGGGCGAGTAGGAGTATAGAGGGTCGAGGGAAGAAGGTAAAGGTGAGGAGGAGTAGAGAGGGTCGAAGGCCAGAAGGTAGGGGCGAGGAGGAATGGAGAAGGACAAGGGGTAGTAGGTAGGGGCGAGGTCAGCAAGTAGGGGCAAGTAGGAGTAGAGAGGGGCAAGGGTAGTAGGTAGGGGCAAGGTCAGTAGGTAGGGGCCAGTAGGATTAGAGAGGAGTGAGGCCAGTAGGTAGGGGCGAGAGGCCCAATAGGTAGGGACAAGTGGAATAGAGAAGGGTGAGGTCAATAGGTAGGGACAAGTATATGATTAGAGAGGAGCAAGGGTAGGGGGTGGGGCAGCACTTCCAATAATGTCTTTGCCATCCAATTTGACACACTGAAAGACCCTGAATTTGGAGAAATCAATGCTAATTATGTGGGCATCAATGAAAAAAGCATGATATCCAATTCTGTGAAGGTAGGATATTGGTCCGCATCCAAAAATGCCTCACAAAATCATCGAAAACAGTGATCATTTAACAAGTGGTGACCCCTCCAGGCATGGGTAGACTATGATGGCCATAGACAGTAGTAGCTGAAATGTAAGCATCTGTCCAACCAAGCATCCTCAGATTTTATCCCACTCCTTCCTGTGAACATTAACCTCTCTAAATGTTGAAAGAAGATAGCTACAGTGGGTCTTGTACTTTCATAGAGCTTTAACTGTTTGGAGATAGGAAGGGTGGGGTTAGCGCTAGTTGAAGGTGTAGAGAGAAGCTTGTAGGTCAAGGAGTGAATAGGGAGACTACAGACAGAGAGATTGGGTAAATTTTTTAATGCAAAGAACAATAGCTATAGAGTGACCCAGTATTCATACTTAGAAAACAGATATAGGAGAAGAAGAAGGAACTTTGTGCTACTAGAAAGCAATACAACAAGGAAGCTCACACTTATGGAAAGAATGAGACAATTACAAGCACCTCAGCTACACATTGGTAGAGAAAGTATACCAAAGGAATTACTCTAGAGATACTTAGATGCATAGCAGAGATTGAGTGTGTAGGGACATTATCATAACACTGGCTCTAGTGGGAAGGCAAGTGAAAGAAGAGAGAAGGGAGACTCAGGAACCTATACCATAAGTAGAAAATCTACAGATGGTGAAACAGATGACGGCTTACTGAGAGGGATAATAGCATTTGATTCTGGAGCCATTTACCAACAACAAGGGGACACCTTCCAAAGTTACTAGCTGGATTTATCCCTGTGGCAAAATTTCTTGCACCATGAATGGACCTTTCAAGCTTGGACCAACTTCTTTGCTTCTTTTATATATCTAGCTTGATACAATAGCATCAGTGATCCTTGCATAATTTTTTCTTTCTATGATGTTCATGCCACACCTTGCGACAAAGGTGCTCTACTTCAAGAGCTTGAGAAGCCAAATGGCGGCTTTCTTCCAATAGGGTGAGACGAGATAGAGAGGCAGACCCCAAACCCCCATTGGCATGTAGACTGTCCACTCGCGGAGATCCTAAGTTGAGTTCAAAGGGTGCTATTGTTTCCAAAACAAAGGCTAACTTAAATGGGGTGTGATTGGTTGTAGCTTTGAATGAAGTGCCCTATGCCCAAAGGGTGTCCTAGATAGGTTGAGCCGAGGACGCTGGATGGATATGACATGCTTTTTGCAGAAGGGCTATCATAAACTTGTTGGTGCTCTTGGCCTACCCATTTTCTCTAGGGTAATAAGAGCAATACCTACGATGAAAAATCTTATAGCTGGCCAGCAAAGTTGAAATCATTTTGTTATCACTGGTGATCTCTAGGGGACATTCAAACCTTCACAAAATATTTTCATACAAGAACTTGGCTACAGTATTTCCAATGCAATCAGTCATTGCCAGTACCTCAGCCCACTTGGCTGCATAATCTATAGCCACCAACATATATTTTTGGTTACCTAGTTGGGCCGGAGGAGCAATTGGACCCACAAAATCTATGCCCCATCTCTCAAAGGGTAGCCATGTCATAGAGACCTATAAAGGACGGTTGGAGTGTTTGCTTGGTTTAGATCCACAGCTTTGACACACATCATATACTTTCACACAGGCAATTGCATCTCAAAAAACATAGGGCCACCATAGACCAACATGTAGAATCTTCTGAGCAGTGATGTGACCAGGGTAATGGCCACTAGTGGGACCACTGTGGGCATCTTCCAAAATATTCTCAACTTCATGAGGGGAGACACACCGTCTAATAACACCATCTGGTCCTCACTTGTAGAGCTATCCTCCAATCAGAGTGAATGGCCTGGACTTTAAAGCAATCTTCTCTTCTGCAGTGGAGACGCATTCACAGGGTACAGAACAAAAGATAGCAAATGCAGGCATCATTGTACCATTCCGCAGTGGTATCCACCTTAAACATACTGCTATTTGGAAAGTCATATCCAACCCCTATTTCTTCCTCACCTGTGTGAATGCGAGAGAGGTGGTGACGGGAGCAAAGTGAGACACAGACCCCGACGGCCTCTAAAACGTCGGGAGCCGATGCACGCCGCAAGACGGTCATGGTAAAGCACACAGGGGACACCACTTAGCTTTGAGCGGCTAGAACGTAGACAATGGTGATTTTAAAAATCACAAATCCTACACACACACACACACACACACACACACACACACACACAAAGACAGAGAGAGAGAGAGAGAATAGAGAGAATAGACACATGATGAAAGTGCTCGGGGGTGTGAGGGAGAGTTTTTCTTTTGCCATGTTTACAACAACCTTATTTTCGGCGAGGTGGCACATCATGGTGATAGAGAGATAGAGGGAGAGATAGTGAACCTAATTAGTGCATTCTGTAGAGATGCCTCATTGACATGAAACCTTGCTAACATGAGTGTGTGTGGATCGACCGTTCGAGTCGAGATGTGGATATAGCTTCCTTTACATCATAAAATTCCAAAGCAAGCCACTACGCTAAGTCCCCTCTCTTGTGATGTGAGTATTGCCAATTCCTTCCACTTAACTCTACCAAGTGCTGACCTCTCATGAACTTGCCCCCCCTGATAGTGACCTCTCAGTGCCTTTTTATAGGTGTTGGCTGCTTTAGATTAGGATAATCTATTGTGATTAGGGTAATATAATCAAGGGAGACAAAGCAAGGTGGTGGGCCCTGGGTGGTTGACACGTGCTTTGTCTTGGGTAATATTATAAGGAAAACCTCTAGGTGGGCCTTTGTGACCATCACCTAGAGAGATGAGAATTTACAAGTTGGGATCTTTTAACAAGGCTTGGGTGAAAATTGAAAAATGATGATAATAACCTACGGTTTACTGAAGAGGGCGTCGTGGTCACATGATGCCGGTGAATGGCAGCTTTGCCGGTGCGTCGGTGTAGCACGTTCGTCACTTCGGGGTCGGCCAGGGCATGCCTTCGGCGCCTTTGCTTGTTTCGACGTTGGTGTCGCATAATTTGGGTTGTCCTCCTTCTTGTCGATGTCATCGTAATCGTCAAATCCTTCGTTTTTTTGTATTTACCATTTTTTTCTGCGTTCATGCATGTGCGTGTATGTATGGGTGCGTGTGTGTATATATATGTGCGTAATCGTGTGTGTGTGTGTGTGTGTTTATATATATGTGTGTGCGCAAGAGTGCGTGGGAATGGCGGTTTATGTATATTATATATATAAATATATATTATTATTTTTTAGTTTTCGGACTTGCTGCTGCTGGCAACGTAGAGGCGGGGAGAGATGGAGTGAGAGAGAGGGTGTGTGCAGGAGCGTGTGTGTGTGTGTGTATGTATGTGTGTGTGTGTGTGTGTGAGGTGAGGTTATTCGGTGCCTGCACAGGCTGAGAAGAGAGAGAGAGCGCAAGGAGCTGGCGTATGCGGGTTGCATGTGTGTGCGCATAGCTAGTGAGAGAGGGGGCAGATGAGGTAGTGAGAGGGGGGGGGGGGGGGGGGGGGAGAGGAAAGGGTGATAGGGTGTGTGGTGTTGCTTCAAGGGTGCGCTCGCATGGGCTGGGTCCGGGGTGAGGGCAAGAGAGAGCGTGTGCGTGGCGGATCCGATAGAGGCGCAAAACGGGGGGGGGGAGTTTAGTCAACGAGGGGGGGTGGGTATACTATAGAGAGAGAGAGTCCCTAACGGCGGGTTCCCACCAAAGAGGAAAAAGAGAGTCAGAGGGAGTGTGAGGTGGTGAGGAAGGGTGAGAGGGATAGGGGGTAGGGTGTGTGTAGGGCAGTGAATTGAGAGAGAGAGAGAGAGAGAGATATTAAGTGGATTCCTTCCATGGCTTGTTGGAATGCTCTCCCAAGAGAGAGAGAGCTAGTGGGAGGTGAAGATAGGGGGCGGGGGGGGGGGGGGGGGGGGGGGGTGTTAGGTTGGTGGTCCGCCAGGGTTGGGAAAGAAAACAAGTGGGGTATAAGGCCAAGGGGGTGTGGACGAGACGAAGGTAGGGGCATAATATGGCGGCTCGGTGGGGCTAGGGTGTGGATGAGAAAAGAGGGAGAGAGAGAGAGAGAGAGAATATTTGAAAGAGAGAGAGAGAGAGAGAATATACAATATCTATGGCGGCCCGCCAGAGGGTGTGACAGAGATATCTCATCTTATGCGCCCACTGGGCCTGATGATGCAGCGACAGAGTAAGGGAGAGAGAGAATTGGCGGAGCTGAGCAGTGGGAGAGAGAGAGTCCGTCTTCTAGCAATAATGGAGAGGTGTGGTCAAATTGGTGGCACCCCGTTAGTGGTTAAGCCTAGAGGGGTGGTAAATAGTAAAGAACTTCCCTTTTTTGTTCTTTCGTAATATGCCTTCCCTTTCTTGGGGTGTGGTTCTCGTGGTCACGGTTTTGAAAACCGGCCGTCATTAGCCCTCCCATCTGGCTATAGGCATTCATGCTTCTAGCCCTACCTCTGAATCTTTAGTTGTGGAGTTGGAGGGTTATCCCTCTTCTAGAATATCTAGCATGACCTCTGGATCAAACCTAAGGAAATACCTTTTCAGCCTCCATCCATTGAGTCTAGTCTTGTGAATTCTCCCATCTGCTTCCATCAGCTTATAGTTGCCGTTGTCATAGCGCCTTTTGACAATGAATGGTCCTTCCCATTGGGGTTAAAATTTCTTGTCCTTCCTGGTATCAAATCTATTGTCGTATCTCAATACTAGCATTCCTTTCTCCAGGCCCTTTTCCTTAAGCCCTTGATTGAAGGTGAGCCGGTGTCGCTCTGCCTGCGTTGCATAGTGATTGATTGATTCTTCCCTATCTATTTGGAGCCTTTCTAGATACAGAATATGGTTGCGGAGATTTACAATTGGGTGATGTATCGGGCTAGCCAAGAATACTAAGCTGGCTATATGTACCTCAATGGGTAGGATTGCCTCCTTTCCTTAAACTAGATGGAAAGGGGTGAACCCTAATGATGTTCGAAACAGCATTCGGTAGGCCCATAGAGCGGCCATGAGATGTTTATCCTAGTCTCCTATGTGATTGTTCACCTGCTTTGTGATGATTTTGCAGATCATTCCATTTACCTTTTCTACTAGGCCATTACACTGTGGATAGTATGGTGTGGAATGTCGGCGTGTGATACCTATTTTTCATCAGTTCTCCCACCAGATTGCCTCTGATACCTGGTCCCCTATTTGATATTATCTCAAGAAGAGTGCCAAAAAGGCAACATATGTGCTCAAATATGAACTTTGCTACCTCTTGGGCTGTGATGCGGGTGGTGGTTGTTGCTTCCACCCATCGGGTCGTGTAATCTACACCCACTATAATGTACAGTTTACCTGATTGGGCCCTTGGTAGAGGACCGATTGTATCTATTTCTCACTTCTCGAACGAACCATATGAGATGATAGGAGTCTGTGGCTCATAGGTTAGTGTGCGATCACTGGCCACTTGACAGGCCTTGCATGTTTTACACCAATGATGTACATCCCTGTTTAGACTAGGCCAAGAGGATCCTGCCTGTAGAATCTTCCTACTTGTGATATCTAAAGTAGAATGACCGCCGCAGATGCCATCATGGCAACTTGAAATTACCTCTGTAATCTCACTGGAGGTTGGCACTCGCCTGAGAATCTGATCCTTGCCCTTACAATACAAGTGGTTGTTTACAAGGCAGTATCTGGTAGCCTTCCTTACCAGCCACTATTTTTGTCCTTTAGTGTACCCTTCCGGACATTCTCCTGTATCTAGTAAGCTAATGATATCTAGCATAGCATCACTACCTTGGAAGAGGGGTAGTTTCAATTTGATTTCTTGTACGGGAATGCTTTGTATTCTTTCCTTGGCTAGAGTCTTCCTGCTGATTTTCTGTCATAGGGATATGAAATAATTGCACTGCTTCAAACTTCCTTAGAAGATCCTTAACTTGGCATAGTAAAACCTGATTTTTACAAACCCAAGTGTGGTTTATCTGCCTTATCAAAAGCAAAGCATCGCTAAACACATTTAGGCGTTGAATTCCTTGTGAAATACACTATTCTAACCCAAGAATTAGAGCTTCATACTCTGCTTCGTTGTTGACGTGGGAGTGTAATAACTGCCCGATGGAAAATACCCTTTCCTATTGCTCATTGAAAATGACTATGCCAGCTGCAGACTGGTCCACTGTTCTTTTGTATGCTCCGTCAAAGAAAAGAGAGTGAGCTCTTTCTAGCTTAGGAATTTCTACCGTTGGTGTTTCTTCTTTTGCTTCCATGTTGACCTTCAGCTTCTTCTCATAATGGCGATGGGTGAGAATACCCGCTAGACTAGTCCTGGTAGAGTTTTCTACTTGCATGGTATAGTCAAACTCTTGTAATCTAACCAGCCATTTAGAGATCCTAGATGAGACGTCCATGTGTTGCATTACCTACAGGAAGACCTCTTCCATTGTCAGAATTACAAAGGTTCTAGGCAGAAGATAGGAGCGGAACTTTGTGGTAGCAAACATTAGTGCGAGAACCATGTGTTCTACTTTCGTGAATCCCTTTTTTTAAGGGGGTCATGACACAACTAGAGAAGTAAATAGGACGCATGAAAGAAGTTTGGGGATTCTTTTGCATTAGTACGGCTCCGAGTGTATCACTTCCTACACTGGGGTTCACATAAAATGGCTCGTCCCACTCGAGGGGTGAAATGGTGGGAAGCGTGGCTAGGATTTGCTTCACCTCGGTAAATTGCTGCTCGTTTTCTTCACTCCATGAGAAGACATCCCTCTGGGTGACTTGTTGTAGAGGGAAAACCACTTGAGATAGCAAGTGAATGAACCTGCTTAAGTATCTTGCCTTCTGAAGGAAAGAAACCAACTACTTAGCTGTGGTGGGTGAGGACAAAGATACCAAAGCTTGGATCTTGCTAGGGTCAGCCTCGATCCCTTTTGTTGAAATTATATGGCCAAGGAGAGTGACTTTGCTTTCACCAATGTGGCACTTATCCACATTGAGCTGGCCACCCAAGGTTTGCAGCCTGGTCAAGAAATCATAGACTTTGCTTAAATGGAGGGAGCCTGAACGATAGATGCAAAAATCATCTATGAAGACACGTATTGACGTTCCAAAGTAGGGTTGGAAGACAAAAGTCACATAGCGCAGAAATGTGGCCGGAGCGTTGGTGAGGCCAAAAGGCATCACTCTATAAGCAAAGCATTCCCAAGGCGTGATGAAAGTTGTCTTCTTTTGGTCTTCTTCTGCAATGCTAATCTGAAAGTATCCTAAGTAGCCAACACATACTGTGTAGCGCTCATGATCTGCGACTTCATTGAGAATTTCATCTTGGAATGGGAGGGAAAGTGATCCCTCTTTGTGGCTACATTGAGAGTTTTATAGTCCACACAGACTCTCCACTTGCCATTCTTCTTTGGTGTGACTACTACTGGGGAGATCCATTCTGAGTCTATGATGGGGTAGATGAAACCTGCCTGCAGCAAACTCCTCACTTCTTTAAGCAGTATCTCTTGTTGGATTACCACAAGTCTTCTGAGCTTTTGCACCACGGGTATACTGCATTCCTTGAGTTTTATGTTGTGTTGTACAACTGTGATTCCTTTGATCTTATCATAGTCGTTAATGAACAGTGTAGTGAAATTACCTAGCATGGAGACATATTCCTTCCTTTCTTCATCAGTTAACTCATTGGAGAGCATCCGATGTAACTTACTTGCATCCTCTAAGGATTGCGTACCTAAGGGATCCTCTTGGTTTGTTGGGGGTGCTTCAAATTGTGTCAATGTTTTTGGGTCTTTAAGGGTGACCACCATCACTTCGATTCTACTGTCACTCTCATCAGTTGTGGTTGTATCTTCTCTCAAGGTAGACAAATATTCGCTAGTGGACTCATCTTCTGAAGCCTCCAAGATCATGTTGCATTGATTCCCAGTCCTCATGTCGTAGAACATGGACTTCCCTTTAGCATCCTTCATCTAATCATTCCGGTGCTCCAGTCTTGCTTAGCTTCCATAGCCTTGAGCCAGGGTCTCCCAAGAATGATAGGGTATCCCTCCCCTTTGTGTGGCATGACAAAGATGTCTACCTCTACTTCTGTATTGAATGCTTTTACTTTGATCGCATTCACAATGCCTATGCATTTCACTCTTACGTTATTTGCCCCTTGATGTGGGCATCCATAGTTGGTAGGATGTCGTCAAGATCCCTCCCAGAGATAGCCGCAACTATCCCTATTTTTTATTTCCTTGTACTCACCATCTTTGTCCATTGCCTCCTCATCCTGTGTAAGGAGGAGTAATTGGGGCCAAGTTATCTTTGGGCCCTGCATCAACACATCCTGAACTAAGTCATAGGGTGTAGCATACTCACCTAGAGAGAAATCCACGATGTCTATCTTCCGTCGCAGTTTAGCTACTTGCTTGCTAGACTTGGCTTTCCCTTTAATTTCCTCTTCTCTTTGAGAGGCTTCTTCGTGCCTGGCACGCTTCACTCCCATAGCATCCACCTCTTCTACTTTTTCTTTCCCTTTGTGCTTCTCTCAAACTGGGTCTTCTACCTTTGCCTTTCCTTTGGCTTCCAAGTTTGGTTTACAGCAGGTGGTGTGGGTAGTGGTGGAATAAGAGGTTGCGGTGGTGGTTTTTGTTGTACATGTGGTTGAAGGATCTAGACCGGTAGAATCGGCCCTGGTTGCCTGGGTGGTGGTCTTGCCCTTGGTGGAGAGATCTGATTCTATCTCCCTCCTCTATTGAAATTCTGCCTCCTTGGATGTGGGCAGTAGTACATACCATGGCCGTCTTCCCCCCAATTGTAGCAGTGGTACTCTTGGTTTTTCCTTCATTATCCTCTTCCTTGTTCTGGAATTCTGACAGGTGCATGCCCTTGCTGCACCAGATGCATGGATAAACTCTCGAGTTGGGTGGTAATGTGACTCAGCAGGTCTTGTTGCTCTTCTGATGCCTCTTGTGGTTTGGCTCTATGAGTGGTTGTTGCACTCACTAGGGTTAGTCGGATTGAGCTTGATTTCTCTGACTCGTTAACTCTTTCTTGCATGCACAGCTTCTTGTCTTAAAGGTAGGCTACTTCTACTGCCAACTCATATGTCGTAGGAAACCTTCCCTTCACCTCTCCTTAAGCGGCGACTATAGGCTAGAAATGAAACGGTTCTTCTTTAGTAAATTAGGCCCTCCTTCACATTCCTCTAGTGAGGCAACCCATCTCTCCCATAAGTCCACAAACTTGGACTCGTAGGTGGCATACTCTAGCAAACCTCCCTGCTTCAATTCCATTAGTAGTAGCTACCATAGCTTCTCCGAGGTTGTGCCTCCACCAAACCTCTTTACAAAGGCAGCACGTAACACATCCAATGATCCTGTGGCAAAGCATTGTACTAGGACTTGGCCTCTACATTCATCAGTAGAGGAAAAATTCGAAGCCGTGAGGCGTCTTCATCCTTGTTGAAAACCACACAAGCGATGTTGAAATCATCCAGAAAGTTGGTGGTGAGATCTTCTCCGTTCTTTCCACTGAATGTGGGGAAAGAAACACTTGCCATGGTAGTGACTCAGGAAATTACAAACTTTTTTTTCTCTTTTTTTATATATATATTAACAACAGTAGCATCTCATAGCGGCTTTGTATAGACTTGGGTGGATAGATTAAAACAAGATAAAGATAGAAACATTGAAGGAGTGGTGGTAATCCAATATGGGAATTAAGGATTTCTCCTAGCACCGCCACATCGAATAGATCTTCTGTTGGTAGAAGGTTTTCCTATCTACATAGAAATTCAGATGCATATGCTGCAGGAATCTAAACGGGAATGTTGTCGGCCCATTTTTCATCATGCATAGAGGGTGGAGTACTTACTTATACTCTTACCATGCCAGTGTTGATGAGTCGGCACATCCACAAGAGGTTGTCGTCTTTCATGGGCTCTACCTTTCCTTCGTCGCTCAGCACGTACGGGGTGATGTCGACGCGTCTGACCACTCCCAGAATTTTAGCTAGCAGCAATTGCAGATAATTACTGTAGTCGGCGTGTTGCATGAATTCCACTCCATTCAGCTGTAATTCGTCTCCAGCCCAGTGGGTCTCACCCGTGGTGGAGAGATTCTTCACGATAAGTTGTATAGGGAGAGGAGGAAGACCCTCTACCCGTCTTCCAAAACAGTGAGAGCAGTATCCGAACCACTCTTCCTTACCTTCTTACAACTTCTACTTCAGGATTGTTGAAGTGGACTGACCGTACTTGCATGCCTCGTGCAAATCGGTAGGCGAGCTTCCACCGCTTAGCTTCGAATGACTTCCTCTTTGGCAAGCTGGGTACAACCCGGCTTTTCAAACTTGAAGCACTCGCTTGGCCAGAAGCTTCTTCCTTTGGGATCATGTGTTTCCAGAGTGGTTTAGCCTTTCCTTACCTTTGGCTCGAGCAGCCCCTTTAGGCCATTTTGGAGTAGAGGTTATAACTTTGATTGCAATTTCCTTAGGAAAGAGAGGCCTTGAAGTTTTGTTTCTTCCTTTGACGTGGATGACTTCTTCGTGGTGGTGAATGTCGATGTAGACGATTTCAGCCCCTTCGCTACCTTCGTTGGCTGGTAGTCATCATTGACAGTGTGTTATGGTTGATAGCAGTGACTAACACTTCATAGAACTCCCACGTGATGCTCTCAATTTGTGGTTAGAACGAGCAACATGAGATGGAGAGCTTACCTCTTGAATACTGACGACACTACAGCCTGGAAATAGTACTTCAATGAAGGCGGCTAGTGCCTCTTTAGTCTCCTCCTCTTCTGTCCTCCAGTTAGAGAATTCCTTCAGCCATTTGTCCATGATCGATGGTGTGCGTTACTTTCAGCATTGTAAACCGAAGGTTTTTGAGAATCCCTCCTTCGTGGGGGCACCAAATTACGGGAGAAAAGAGACACACGGACCACGAAGACCTCTAAAACACCGGGAGTTGATGCATGCCACAAGCCGGTCACGGTAAAGCGAACAGGGGGCACCACCTAGCTTTGAGCAACTAGGACGCAGACAACGGTGATTTGAAATATCAAGAATTCTACACACACACACACACACAGAATATAGATGATAGACAGGTGATGAAAGCCCTTGGGAGTGTGGGGGAAAATTGTTCTCTTTCCATGTTTACAACAATCTTATTTCTGGTGAGGTGTCACATCATGGTGATAGAGAGATAGAGGGAGAGATAGTGAACCTAATTGGTGCGTTTTCTAGAGATGACTCATTGTTGACATGAAACCTTCCTAACATGAGTGTGTGTGGATCGACCGTTGGAGTCAAGATGTGGACATAGCTTCCTTTACATCATACAATTCCAATGCAAGCCACTATGCTAATTTCCCTCTCTTGTGATGCGAGCATTGCCGATTCCTCCCACTAAAACTCTACCAAGTGCTAACCTCTCATGAACTTGCCCCCCTCGATAGTGACCTCTCAGTGCCTTTTTATAGGTGCTGGTTGCTTTAGGTTAGGATAATATGGTGTGAGTAGGGTAATCTAATCAGGGGAGACAAAGCAAGGCGGTGGGCCCTGGGTGGTTGACCCTTGCTTTGTCTTGGGAAATATTGTAAGGAAAACCTCTAGGTGGGCCTTTGTGACCATCATCTAGAGAGATGAGAATTTACAAGTTGGGATCTTTTTACAAGGCTTGGGTGAAGATTGAAAAATGATGATAATAACCTAAGGTTTACTGAAGAGGGCATCGTGGTCACGTGATGCTGGTGAATGGCAGCTTTGTTGGTGCGTCGGTGTAGCGTGTTTGTCACTTTGGGGTCGGCCAGGGCATGCCTTCGGCGCCTTTGATCGTTTTGGTGTTCATGTCGCGTAATTTGGGTCGTTCTTACCATTTGTCTGTGCATTTATGTGTGTGTGTGTGTGTATGTATGGGTGCATGTGTTTATATATATGTGCGTAATCGTGTGTGTGTGTATATATATATGTGTGTGCGCGAGCGCGCGTGGGAACGAGGGGGGATGTATATAATATATACAAATACATATATTTTTTTAGTTTTTGGACTTGTTGCTAGCAATGCAGAGGCGGGGAGAGATGGAGTGAGAGAGAGGGTGTGTGTGGGAGCGTGTGTGTGTGTGTGTGTGAGGTGAGGTGATTCGATGGCTACACAGGCTGAGAAGAGAGAGAGAGAGAATGCGAGGTGCGGGTGTATGCGAGCTGCAGGTGTGTACACATAGTGAGTGAGAAAGGGGGTGGATGAGGTGTTGAGGGGGGGAAGAGGATAGGGTGATAGGGTGTGTGGTGTTTCTTCAAGGGTGCGCCTGCATGGGCTGGGTCCAGGGTGAGGGTGAGAGAGAGCGTGAGCGCGACGGATCCAACAGAGGCGCAAAACGGGGGGGGTTAGTCAACGAGGGGGGGTGGGTATACTATAGAGAGAGAGAGAGTCCCTAACGGCCGGTTCCCACCAGAGAGGAAAAAGAGAGTGAGAGGGCGTGTAAGGTGGTGAGGAGGGTGAGAGGGATAGGGGGTAGGGTGTGTGTAGGGAAGTGAATTGAGAGAGAGAGAGATATTTATATATATTAAGTGGATTCCTTCCATGGCTTGTAGGACCGCTCTCCCAAGAGAGAGAGATCTAGTGGGAGGTGAAGATGGGGGGGGTTGTGTGTATTAGGTTGGTGGTCCTCCTGGGTTGGGGAAGAAAACCGGGGGGGGTATAAGGCCGAAGGGGGTGTGGATGAGAGGGGAGGTAGGGGCATAATATGGCGGCCCACTAGGGCTAGGGTGTGGACGACCAAAGAGGGAGTGACAGAGAGAGAGAATATTTGAAAGAGAGAGAGAGAATATACAATATCTGTGGCGGCCCGCCAGAGGGTGTGACAGAGATATCTCATCTTATGCGCCCAATCGGCGTGATGATGCACCGGCAAAGTAAGTGAGAGAGAGAGAATTGGTGGAGCCGAGCAGTAGGAGAGAGAGAGTCCATCTTCAGGTGATAATGGAGAGGTGTGGCCAAACTGGCGGCGCCCTGCTAGTGGTTAAGCCTAGAGGGGTGGTAAATGGTAATCAACTTCCCTTTATTGTTTTTATTTTTTCTCTGGTAATATGCCTTCCCTTTCTTGGGGTGTGGTTCTCACGATCGCAGTTTCGAAAACCGGCCGTCAGTGGTTAGCAAGGACATGATGTTTGCCGGTTTGAGTACCACTTTGAAAACAAACTATTGAAATAAGAGTAGCCATCGCCATACTCGACCTGCAACTTGCAGCTTATTAAGCAGATAGCATAGGGCATGGTGATCAATATTAATTGTGAACTCGACTATACTTGCACTCTGCTTTGGTGAGCAGGCAACTTGCATAGTGAATAGGGCGATCCAGGTTGTACTCCTCACTAGGTTGAGTCAGCACAACACCAATTGGGAGCCACTAGAATAGGTGCTTCAATGAGGTGTTTTTGAGATATGCAAATGATTTAGCCTCAGTTTTGGACAATTGGAAGGGTACAGTAGCACTACTGAGTCCGGTCAATGGTTGAGCCACCTGTGCATACATGCGTATAAACCTGCAATGATAGCCTGTATGGCATACAAAGCTCTGGACACCTTTAGGGTTGATTGGAGGGTGGTAACTTCAAGATTGCTACTATCTTCTTTGGGTGGGATGCTAAAATTTTAACAGACACTACATGGCCTAGAAGTGTGCCCTCAATGACCAAAAAGTGACATTTGTTTGGATTGAGCTTCAAGTGTGCCTCTCCGCACCCGAGGAAGACAATAGAGAGATGAGTGAGGTTCTCCTTTAGATTTTCCAATGGGGTTGAAAATTGCGCACCCGAGAAGGTTGTAAAACCGTCCATGACGATGCGAAGAAGATCCATAAAGAAAAGGACAAAGTATGAGAGATATATTGTGCGACTGAAGGAAAGTGGATCATTTTTCAACCCAAATGACATTCTAGTGTAAATAAAAATACCCCAGGGAGTCATGACAGCCGTTTTAATCTGATCACCTAGATGGATGTGCAATTGATGGTACCCTTTGAACCCATTCATGAAATTGTACAATACATGCCCTGCTACATCTTCTAGCACACGCTCAATGAAAGGTGTGGGAAAACCATCTCGGACAGTTACCTTGTTCAAAGTGTAGTAATCTACAAACCCAGAGGTTTTATTGGATTGCTTCTTCGATACTATCACCATAAGTGATAACCACTCAACGTTCTCCATAGGTACAATGATCCCTGCCTTTTGCATTTTTTCTACCTCTGACTTGACAGCTTCTACATACTTTGGGTTGAGCTTGTAGTATTGGCCTCTGACAGCTTAGTCCCTTCAATCAGAATGATAGTATGGACACTCAATTTTGGTGGGATCCCTTCCAAATCCTAGTAGTACCTAGCAAGAACATCTTTAAAAGAGTGCATGAAGGAGACTACATGATTGAGTAGCATGGGATGCTCCTATAGCCAAGCTGCTAAGAGGATGTTCTCAGGGTTGTCACAGTTGCGCAGGTTGACTTATTTGACCGGGTTAGGAGGTGTAGCTGGAGAGGGCACCTCAAAAGATGAATAGTGAGTTGCCTCTTGGAGCTTTGAGACATCATGGGCCGGTTTTCTATCGATTGGAAACTCCACATACTCCTCCTGTAAACATCCTGGTGGAATCTCTTCAAAGGGTACGTCTTCAGACACAGTAGAGTGCTTTTGAGTGGGCGGGGCGTCATACCCATGGGATGTTAAAGGAAGAGGTTCAACATTAGTAAACTCATGAAGAGGATATTTCTTTCCCCTTGGTGATGTGTTATAGGTTCACCAAGGCCAACAAATTTCGTCAGAGGAGCACTTGAATCATGGTATTTAGGAATTAACACACTTTCTTCTGTACGACTTGGGTCACTAGTGTCAGCCATAGGATTTGGGAGCGAGAGTGCATCCACAGGTGATGCTTGAATAGAGACCACATAGCACGACAGTGATATGGTGGCTTCCAACCACTGTAGCGGGTCTTTGTCAGACCTGTTAGGTGGGGTAGGCTGCTCGAGGTCGAGGTTAGATTGTATTGACAACCAGGTGTGATGAACTACTGGATCAGTACCTCCTTTGGGTCAAATTGGTTGCATGGTGGATCTAGGAGTATGTATCCACATGGCATCGTTTCCCCAATTATGAAGTACCTTAGTAGGTCGCAACCATGGTCTACCAATAAGCAAAGTTAATCCTCCCTCCACCTAGGGAAGACTGACCACCACAAAATCCAAGCTAAAGGTGAATTCTTGGACCTTTAGAGGCACCTTTTCTGCTATGCCCACTAGATAGATGGTCCTTTGGTTGGCCAATGTAACAATGAATGGAGCAAGGCAAGTAGGATACAAACCTAAAGCCAACATAGTCAACTCTAGCATGAGATTGATCCAAGAAACACCATCGACTCTGACACCGGAGAATTGATTCCCAAGAATAGATACAAATGAGACAAGGACTTTTGTAATTGATGAGAGGTGCTGCTGGGGGATAGAAACCATGTAAAACTCTGAGGGCTATACGAGGAGGTGCCCGACACTAGGCTCTGCACTCGGGGGTAGAGAGTGAATACTTGAGAGGGTGTCACTTATGAGGGTTGCATCGAGTCAGAGCATATCATGAAGGGATACTTGATAAAAGGTGTTCTTCAAGTTTGCTTCCGTTGTGGGCTTATCTTCTGAGATCTGGGATTCCTCTTGAACGTTGACTTGTTGCAAGTCAACCACTGCTTCCAAGAAGGATTCATCAATGTTTGATAGAATAGAGAATGGCCTACTCTGAGCACCAATGAAGGGCTCTTCAGTTGGGTCAGGTTGTGCAAGTGGATATGGACGAGATGGATTTGTTGGAAAGGTGAGACCAAGAGTTGCTCTTTGTGCCCGAATGAGGATGCCAGGGGGCTCCCCTACTTGTTGTGGCTTAACTGTATGAGTAGCTGGTGATGGCTGAGGGATGGTGTTCACTGCGATCAGATTGATCTTTGGGAATGTGAATTCTTGTTGGTTCTCAGATGGGCCTAAAGATGAGGATTCCCTTTTCTTGGGACAATCCTTAGTGTAGTGGTCCTTAAACTCCAGACAATGACGGCCAGGAGGAGACCCTTCAAGTAAAGGACACTTGCTTTGGTAATGCCCATATTCTCCACATCTGTAGCATAAGATGGGCTGATTTGATAAACAAAACGGGGGACGAGGTGGTCTCTACTCTTGTTTCATGGAGTTGGAGGTTGATGTGTAGAAGCTCTGAGGGGCTGAGGCAGCATGGTTATAAACATTTTGAGATGGAAAATTACTTCACATTCCTTGGACAGTAGGGGTATTGAGAAAAGGTGGCATGTAATTTGGATGGCCATAAGGGGAAACCATATTGGATGTTGGTGCTAGAACTTGTTGAAGAGAAGGGACGAGACTTTGTTGTACTTGCTGCAATCCCTTGATATAGTAGCAATCCTTGTCTTCATGTCCAAACTTTTTGTTGAAGTGGCAATAAGCACAAAGGGGACAGTCTGAGGGTTTCCTCGAGAGCGGAGATCATACCATAGCCATAGTCTCCTACAAATACCTAAGCTCTTCTAGCTCTCTCTTGATTTGATCCAAACCCTGGTGATGTGGGGCTTCTCCAATCTAAGAGAGATTGGTTTCTCCTCTTGAAGAGGGCGTTGTAGTTTTAGGGCTTCAAGTTCCCTATGTAGAGAAGTCAAAGGGTCAGACGGACTCTCCAGGGTACAGAGCTAGTCTCTACGTGAGAAGTGTCAATAAACAACTTCCTTGCCCCCTCTATCCTAGTAGCAGCCGCAAAAAACTCCTCCAAGGTGGTATCAGGTTGGAGATTCTCTCTCACTTTCTGATGAGAAGTCTTTCGAAGAGCCTTCTCTACCCATTTCTTGACCATGAACTCACCTAGTAAGTGAGGAAGCTTGGCGCCAGAGACTTTGTTTGGGTCATAAGTTCTGCAAAAAACTCTTTGGGCTGAAGCATCAGGTTAGCCATTTCATAGAGAACCCTTTCTTGGAAGTCCCTTGGTCTAAAAGCTTCACAAAACTATTGTCTTAACGTGGCCAAGTAGTAAAGTGGTTCTCTGCAAACTAACTATACCACCTGTTTGGTAAGCCATCCAAGGTAGATGGGAAGAGTACTAAATAGGTATCTTCTCGGGCATGCCCATGATCTCTGTAGAGAGAAACAAACCTTCAGGAATAGCCGTTAGCATTTTCTTTGGAGAGACCCCTAAAGTCAAAAAAATAATATTCACCTTAGATAGAACATTTGTGAGCTCCTCCATGGCTGTCTGTGCAGGAGCTTGCTGTAACATAGTGGATGAGAAGTTGATTGATGGGGGTGATGGGTAAAGTGTAGAACTATTTGAGGGGGAAGGTAGGGCTAATGGGCTAGTGGACTTCTTCTTGGGATGAAGGGTTGATACTTCCTGTGGTAGTACTTCAATGGACTTAGTAGTGGGTTTTGTCGCTATTCTTACTGCCTTGTATGTGTCGTGCAGTAACCACAAGCCCACCCAAGCCTTTAGCACGATGACCTATACTTACTACACAATACTATCCAGATTTCACTAGACCAGGACAAGTGACTAGACCTCCTGGTTAGACCTAGACGAGAGAGGACTAGACACAACCTACTCTAGATAGACCTGAATGAGAGAGGGCTAGACCTGGAAAAGAGAGGACTAGACCCAACCTAGAGACTACTAGACTGGGACAAGAGACTTAGACCAAGACAAGCAAGGATGAGTGCCTAGATTAGCTAGTCTAATATTGAGCTGGATAGACCTAGCTAGACTAAGCTAGTCCAGAAGACTAACATAGGCGAGAGCCTAACCAATCTAACTCCTTGACCTGTAGCCGCAGTGGAGTGAAACTTCAGTTGAGGTCCCACCGGGCGTGCCAAAAAATGAGAGCACATGTAGCTAGGAAAAGGTGTCATGATCTCTAGAGTGGGTGTTGTGGGGACTAATCTCTCTCTTGGGTGAGTGCATGACAGTCTTTTCACCATGGCAGTGTAGTGTCATAGTGGTTTATTTTGCAGTCCTACGATCTTTTATCAGTTTCATTCATTTCTCTCACTGAGACGATGAGTGGTTTTTTGGCGGGCAACCTGTAGCAAGGTTACAATGTCAGTGGCATCGACAGGCAGTTAGTCACCATTGGTCAGGTTCCACACTAGACGTTCTCTTACCCGATCGGTGACACATGGCAGGGGTACAAGTGGTGGTCCACTCGACACCGTGGCCATCGCACCACCACAACAATTTAGAAATATTCTTAGCTGGATTAGATATTGGTGAGCCGTTGGTGGCTCTTTATGGTTGTATATATCCGCAACTATTTGGGGTTTGGATTTTACCTTGTGTATGTTTTAGCGTCCAGTCTAGAGTTTTGGACACCACTGACACTCTCCCTGCACATTGGAGCCTGGACACCCCGATTGTACCTTGAATCCTGAGCTTGGAGCTGTGTGTGCTGCCAGCCGAAGTTGTATGGTTCTTTGAGCTTGTCGAGTTCCATTGAGTTGAGTCTGCAGTTGTGTTTTGTTTTAAGTCGTATCTTGTTTTGAGTCATATTTTGCTTCTGTGTTTTAGGCATGTTCTTGTGTGATGTTTCTTATATTTGAGTATACTTCACTGAGGAGAACCTACTGTAGAGATCACGACACCTTTTCCTAGCTACACAGTCTCATTTCGGCCTTCGTTTCCATTTCAAGCAATACTGCACACACTATTTTGTCATTTTATGCAAATTTTTTGTCACCAATTTTTACATAACAGGTCTCTTACAGTCTTCTATGGTTTGTGCTATATAGCACATGTTGTTCCAGCTTCATTTCTCCTCTTTTTGGGCAATTTTCACATCAGGTGTAGCATTTACCATGGCTGACAACAACACAAATATAGTCAAGATGTTTATTGTTGAGGATAAATTAGATGGGGACAATTACCCTATGTGGGCTGATATGATGCCACATGTTCTTGTGTCGAAGGGCATCTAGACTATTGTGCAGGGCATTGATGTACGTTCTGAGGATGTTGAGGATGTTCCAGGTCTTGCTACAAGGATTGCTGCTGTTAGAGTTGTTTTTCCTACAGATGAGCAAGCTCGTTAGAATATAAAAGATGTGCATGATCATGCATTGACTGCATTGTCTATGAAGCACACTATTACTCCCCACATTTGTTCAATGAAATTTGCCAAACAGGCTTGGGATATTTTGGTTGGTCTTTATGCAAGTCATAATGAGGCTAAAATTGCATTTCTGTGTAAAGAGCTAAAATTGAAGATTATGCATGACGAAGATGATATGGATACTTTCCTTGTTGGTATCAAGGATATCAGTGAGAAATTTATTTTTACAGGGGAAGTCATTTCAGACAGGTCCCTTGTGTAGACTGTTCTTGATGCCTTGCCCGATTCTTACCAGACTTTTGCTAGTACTTGGAGACCTATGACCCAAGGAACTCTTGAAGTTGTCAAGTTGGATGCATTATGCACATCGCTATTGCAAGAGTTGCTTTCCAAAAAAAATAGAACTAGACAAATTGCAGTTGAACAAGCCTTTATTGCTGCTCAAAGAAAAGGTGGTAACAATAATGTAGCCACTTCTCATGGTTCTTCTACGAGTGGAAACTCACATGTTTAATGCTTCTTTTGGTAGCAATTCATCTGGAAATTTTTGTGATAAGGGAAAAAACAAGATGCGTTGCCATTATTGTAAAGGTAATGATCACTTGATCAAGCAGTATCCTAAGTTGAAGGCCAAAGAGGCAAAGAAGAAAGAGGGTGGTTCCACCACAAATGCTGGTTCCACTACAAATGCATCTATTACATGGCTGACAATAACCAAGAGACTAGAATGAATACTGACAACTGTGATTTTGCACATGAAGGTGCTAATGATGATGCCCCCATGTTTGTTAATTATCTTATTACTAGGTTGCAACAAGATATGGGCAGCCCTGCTTTGCAAGCCAGAGTTACTCAACAAATTCGTGCTTATGGGATTCTCCTTCCTTTCCAAGAGGAGAGAGAGATCTTAGGAGGCCTCTTGATGAGACTCCCAAAAGAAGACTCTCTCCCATAAGAGAGGGGGAATCCAAAGAACGAGAAAGAAGCGAATCACTAAGTTCCTTGGAAGATGTGGCTCCCCAAAGATGGCGGTCTAGACGGTCACCAACTCCTCCAAAGAGGAAACAGTCAACTCATAGTCACTCCAAAAGGGAAGATATGAAACAAAGGAAGAAACAGACAAGAAAGAGGTCACCCTTCTCTCCTTCTTCTTCACCTTCGTCCTCTTCCAATGAAAGAATACAAGAGGAGAGGACATCAAAAATCCTACCCTGCAAATGGAGAAGGTCCCAAAAGCTCAAGAAGTTCAAAGAGGGAGAAAAGAGTTTCTCTTTTCTCACCTATGATGGCACCTTTGGTGCTACCGACAAAGTATTGGCCTTCATCCAACAATTTGATGCGGCCTTTGGAGACAAGGTCTTCATAGAGTCCTCAAAGCTACACCATGTAGCTATGAACTTCCAAAAATTGGCTCATCAATGGTGGGCTAGCCTTCGTGGCAATAGCAAAGCCCCAAAGACATGGAAAACTCTATGGGTTTCCATCATGAAGCAATTCTTTGCAAGTGCTGCAAAGGACAAAGTGCTTACTGAATGATAGAGTGTGAAGCTGCTCTCCAACAAGTCCATCCACAAATATGTGAACAAGTTTTGGTATTTACATCCTAAGGCTGTTGTCTTTCAAAAGATAGACTTCGTCGAGAAAAAGCAGCAATTTTGTGATTACTTAAAGAAATGGCCGAGTATATCAACTCCCAACAGCCTATTCTATTACCAAAGTAATCCAGCACACTATGGTTGCTTCACGCATCAATTTCCAACAAGGGGCTAAAAGAAATTCCAAGCCCATGGAAAACAAAGATCAAAATTATGCAAAGGGAAAAAAAATTGCCCAAAACTCTTCCCAAGGAAATTCCAATAACAACAACAGCAACAACAATCGGTCCAAGAGAAGGGAGTTTACAATTTAAGGTAAACATAAGCTCTCTTCTGAATAGCTAGAAGTTTTTCGTAAGGACCACAGATTCTTTAAGTGTGGGGTGAAATACATGGCTATCCTTATTGCCCCAAAAGAAATGCCCGCAATGAGACTCCTAGAGCTTCCACGATCAAAGCTCCAAAAGAGGATGCTCATTGTAAAGGATCACCTCTCTCCTATGCTTGGCGAAAGGTAAGGGAACATGATGCATTCATTATGTTTGACACTGGCTCTAGCACAATTTCATATCAACGAAGATGGCCACTAAGTTAGGTATTCAAGCTCATGAGATGGGAGATGTTGTTGTAGCCGATGGAGCCTTCAAGGGGCAAGAAGCCGCAGTCGCTCCCTTGATTGGGAAATTGAGGTTTTTGTAAATTTTGGATAATAAAATGCACAGCGTGAGCTAACGGCGCTCACTTCTCTCCCTCTCGTGCTTCCTACTCTTTCCTCAGTTGTCACACTGCAGTCACGTTTGTTACATTGCAACCGTAGGTAAGAGCTCTACGCATTTACGTAAACACATCACAGTATTTTGTAGCTTTTAGCATCGCCGACCAGCGGCCTATTTTTATCATAAGTAGGAATTTACACTTCAAAATAAAAAACTAAGCATAGGCGGGATATTGGGCATCATTGCTAAGCATTTAGGTGCATTCTCGATCGCAAACGACTAGGTCAAAAATCCACTGTTATTAATAATCGTGATTTTGGCACTTGACCTAAAGTGGGGTTTGAGACCATAAGCATGTGTGCTTAGGTCTTATAAACATGTCCTAGAAGTTCCGTTAGATTTGGATGCCATTTGATGCTGTAATGAATGTGATTTGTTTAGTTGTTTGTTGTTTTCCAAGAGATTGACACCCTCTTGTAGTCTCTATGCTCTAGTCCAGTCAGCTTCATCCCATGGATTGACAATTTAATTGTGGTTCTCGCTAAATCTGCAATAAGATAGGATAGTGAGGTTAAACTACCATCCCACCGCTGTCGGGGATCGAACCGTGGGGGGTTCACCTGACATAGTATGTGACCTATCACGTGAGTTCAACAGAAGGGTATTTAAATCCCTTAAAACTTACAAAAATAAATTTACATAAGGATATGTTTTTTACTAATCTAAAGTTTTTTTATAGACTTTAAAAGAAAAGGGTTCATTATATTTCCTAGAAAATTCACAAAATAGGGATTTTAGAAAAAGAGCCTGAACGCACGTGATATAGTGGTCTTAAATATAGTGAACCCCCTGGGGATAGAAGAGACCTAAACTAGATAAAAACATGAGCGTCGTGTGAAGTTATCCTTTAACTTCCTCTAGGATCTACTAGAGTAAAAACTTTCTTTTAGAAACCGCATAGCCTAAGATTGTCGTCTTTTCTTGTGTACAGGTAGCTTGGAATTATCATACTTGTCGAGTGCCTTTAGGATTGTAGGATTGTAGAATTAGATTCGGATTTTGAGAATG
This sequence comes from Adiantum capillus-veneris, assembly GCF_014529385.1. NCBI lineage: Eukaryota > Viridiplantae > Streptophyta > Polypodiopsida > Polypodiales > Pteridaceae > Adiantum > Adiantum capillus-veneris. Next base: position 25,921,022 of record NC_140936.1, on the reverse strand, counting down.
GTTGATAGACAAGACAAGTCTTAAGATCAATGCTCATAACACCATAAAAAATAGGAAAACGAGTGTTTGTGAACAATTTCCACAACCCCATTGCATGAGAACCTAGGAGTAGGGTAAGTAGGATCCGAGGTGGATTTCAGGACATTTATCTCTCCGAAAGAATCATTGTGAGTTGTTATTTGAAGTGCAAAATTTTAGGTCTAGGCTAGAAATAGCACGAAAAGACTCCAAACCACTCAATCCGATTGGAGAGTATGCTTAACACTAGGTTGGTAACCTCACAGGACATAAAAGTGTCCTTTCAGGGTTTTGAAAGAAACCTCCAAAACCATAGTAGATCCACTCATTTTGTAAAATCCTTTCATGAGGTTATAGTTCAAGGCCTACTACACATGGAAAAAATAAGAAACTTGTAAAATTTCTCATCTTTTGGTCACACCAAGCCTCCAAAGTTGATGGATGAGTGCATTTTCATCAAAACAGTTATTTCTTACATTTTGTTGCATCAAAATAAGATTAGGGATTTTTGTAGGACTTGAGATAAATTCCCTTCTTAACTTCAATGGGTTGGTGATCAGAACATATGATTGCTTCTCACTCACTATTTTTTGTTTTGCCAAAATAAATAGGTACAAAAAAGTTGAATTTTCACCATTCTGCAAACCTATCATCAAAGTTTCTATAGCCACACTCAATACAGATAATATATGCATGTTTTCTTAGTTTCCTATTGTCCTTTATGCTCATAAGGAGCCATGGAGCATGTCAAAAGAATAATACATCTCTTACCAAGGGGAATCTTGGAGACAAAGATGAAGTGCTAAATACAGCAAACATGAAAAAACTGGGTTCAACATTAGAGTTGTAGAATCCCATAGAAACTATTCAATATCTAGCCAGATTTTACCCTTATGACTAGATATGGTTACTGCCTACAAAATGCATGTAGTTGTCACAAGAAACTAACAATATTGAAAAATCTATACTTGATATACTAGAATGTTTCGTTTTCTTCTATAATTGAAAAAATCAACCATCGTTGTTTACTATGCAAAATAGGGTATTAGGTGCCCCAAAACTAAAGGAATATTAGCTTTATGTTACAATATGCGACATAGAAAATTAAAAATGCATTTGGATATCATGAAATCCACCAAAAAAATCATAGAAGAGCTAAAATTGGCTAAAAAACAGGATTTGACAATTTTTGTAATTTGGTAATAACTTACAACTTTAATATTTATTTCTCCCTAGAAGCATCAGGACATGTTGAGGACTACTAAAGATAGTTCTCTAGCATTATAGACCTCACAAACATGAATTCTAGAGTGGTATAGTTGCAAAAAGTTGAAAAAAGCCAAAAACAGCACCCGTTTTTTCACACAGTTTAGGTTGTGAAATGTTGTGCAAGGACAAGGTTAAAGATGGAATTGATATTCCAAAAAAATGTCGAGTTTTTTTCAGCTCATCAGACAACTTTCTAGATAGATAGCACCTCAAAATCCATTTTGAAACTCTTGACATAATTCAACGAAAATGGTCACTTAATAGGACATAAAAGTGTCCCATTACCAACCTAGTGTTAAAGGTGTATGCACTAGTGGGTAAGTTCAAGGACACTTTGAGGTAAAAATTTCAAGATTTTGCAAAAACCTAGATTATTTATTTTGTCTTGACATTTTAGGCCAAATTAAGTTTTGACTTGGTTTATAGGCTTAAAACAACTCATGAAAAGACTGCCCATGAAAAAGGTGCAAAAAATTGTTCATTTTGGGCATAAAGTAAATAATCATGATTATTTACTTTCAGTGACTCATTGCATGTGTATAAACAACTTTTGTAAATGCACAAAAGATTTGGATCACCAAACTGGGTAAAAACTAAAGTTTGTATTGACTTTCTGAAACTTGGGTGTAAATTGGGAAAAACATTGTCCAAACTCAACGAAATATGATTCATAGGGTTATATTGATGTGATAGACATGTGTACATTCTCACTTGACCAAAAAGATGCAAAAAGATGCCAGTTGTAAATAATCACGATTATTTACATCTGTCCTATTTTTCAACTTTTTTGACTAAGTTAGCATACCACTAGTTTTACCATGCTGTAATAAGCCCACAAACCAAATTTGGTAAGATTTGGATCATTGGATTGGAAATTGTAACCAAATTTGCAAAGTTAGTCTACGGATAGAAAACTAATGATCATATGACCAAAAAATTGTCCAAACTTGATCAAACTTGGCTAGAGATCTTAAGTTGAAGTGCTTAACAGATCTGTGTCAAGGTTTGGACAAAAAGTTGCAAAACAATAGCTAGAGTAAATAATCGCGATTATTTACATCTGCTTCAAAAATTGACAATCTTGCATATTTGAGCATACCACAAGGTCAAGCATATCAAGTAGACCACAAAAATCAATTTTGGTGATATTTGGATCACAAAAGTGAGACTTAAGCCAGATTCTTGAAATCAGAGTCCGCGGACACGAAACAGTTGATAAACTTGAACAGATTTTGTCCAAACTTGTTGAAACTTGTCCAAGGACCTTAACAGGTTGTACACTTTGCAAATAAAGACAAAAAGTGTTAAAAATTCACAAAATTAAATAATCGCGATTATTTACTACTGCTACACAAAGCCACCCATTTTGACTTTTGAGCTTGTACAATGTTAGACCAACATAATACAAGGCCACCGGGAAATTTTGGGTTCAATCGAATCCAAATTGGTACTGACGAGCGCAAAGCACGACACGGACCTTGACGGCCTCAAAACTCCAAGATCCAATGCACACCAAGCCGACCACGGTGAAGCGAACAGGGGGCACCACCTAGCTTTGAGTGGCTAGGACACAGACAACTGTGACTGGAGATATCACAAACTCTACACACTGAGAGAGAGAGAGAGAGAGAGAGAGAGAGAGAGAGAGAGAGAGAGAGAGAGAGAAAATGACGTAGGTGATGAAAACCCTCGGGGTGTGAGGGAAAACTATTTTCTTGTAATATTTACAGCAACCTTATTTCCGGTGAGGTGGCCATCATGGTGATAGAGAGATAGGGAGAGATAGTGAGCCTAATAATGCGTTCTCTACAGGTGACTCACAGACATGGAGACTTTGCTAGCATGAGTGGGTGTGTGGCCACCATTGGATTCAAGATGTATACATAGCTTCTTTACATAGTCCAAACTCCCAAAACTACTACACTAAATTCCCTCTCTCGTGATGCAAGTGGTACCAAACCCTCCCACCAAAATACTACCAAGTGCTCACCTCTGATGAAATTTCCCCCCCCTCCCCAATCTCTCCAATCTCTGAATCTCTCCTATCCCCCCCCAATCTCTCACAATCTCCCCCCCAATCTTTCACAATCTCCCTCCAATCTCTCACAATCTCCCCCTCTCAGTGCCTTTTTTATAGGTGCTAGTTGCTTTAGGTTAAGGTAATCTGATTAGATTAAGGGTTCTAATTAAGGGAGACAAAGCAAGGCGGTGGGTCGTGGATGGTTGACCCTTGCTTTGTCTTGGGGAATATTATAAAGGAAAACTCCTAGGTGGGCCTTTTTTAGAGAGAGGTGATCATTTACAAATTGGAATTTTTACAATATTTGGTTTGAAAACTGGGAAAAATGATGACAACCTACAGATTTCACTAAAGAGGACGTCGTGGATGGGATGCCGGTAAACGACGGGCTTAGCTGGTGTGTAAATGTAGCGCCTTCATCATTTTTGGGGTCGACCGGGGCATGCCTTGGCATCTTTGCTTGATTCGGTGTCTGTGGCTAGAAGTTTCATTACATTTGGATGTCATTTGATGTTATAACGGATGTGATTTGTTTAACGATGAGTGATTGGTTTTTGGTGATTTCAGTCACTTGAGTGTAGCTTGAGCTATATGCGAGTTGTTTGTTGTTTTCCGAGAGATTGACAATATCTTGTAGGATCTATGCACTAGTCCAATCAGCTTCGTCCCATGGATTGACAATTTAATTGTGGTTCTTGCTAAATTTGCAATAAGATAAGAGTGAGATTAGACACCCGTCCCACATTTGGCGCCGTTGCCAGGGATCGAAGAGACCTAAACTAGAAAAAACACATGCATCTTGTGAAGTTATCCTTTAACTCCCTCTAATATCTCCTACAGTAAAAACTTTCTTTTAGAAACCGCATAGCGTAAGATTGTCGTCTTTTGCTGTGTAGAGGTAGCTAGGAGGTAAGTTGTACTTGCCGAGTGCCTTTAGGATTATAGGATTGTAGAACTAGATTAGGATTTTGGGAATGATTGATAGACGAGACAAGTCTTAATATCAATGCTCGGGAAACCATTAAAAACAAGAAAACGAGTGTTTATGGACACTTTCCACAACCCCATTGCATGAGCACCCAGGAGTAGGGTAAGTAGGGTCCACGGTGGATTTTAGCACATTTCTCTCTCCGAAAGAATCATTGTGAGTTGTTATTTGAAGTTGCATAATTTCAGGTCTACGGCTAAAAATAGCATGAAAAGACTCCAAACCACTCAATCCGACTAGAGAGTATGTTAAGTTTGGAGCCTGATTTACCCCTTGTAATTTTCTATGGTAAAAGCGCACATTTGTAAGGCCCCCATTATGAGGATAAGCCATCGTGCGTAAAGGAAAATCACTCGATGGAAACCAAAAATTTTACAGCCAAAAATCAGGGGCAATTTTAGGGAATATAAAGTTAGAATATTCCCTTCGATAGAATATTCCTTTTCGCCGGAATATTATGGTCGGACGGCGGTCGAAAAGTGGTCCGAAAACGCCCGGTCGATTGGCCAGTGGCCGGTGGTCGGAATTCAATAGCCAATGGCCGGTTGCCGAATTCAAAAGTGGACTTGTCTTCTCAAGGGCGGCCACACATGGCGGATTGGAGGGTCCGATTTGGACTTATCTACACAAGGGTGGCTACACATGGCTACCTCTCATGAGAGAGGGCAGCCCTTTTGGCCTATTAAAGGAGGCCATTTCTACACATATTATATAGTGTGAAGTTGATGCAACAAGGTGAGTGTGAGGTGGTGAGAGTGAAGCAAGGTGGGAGCTCTATTAACACTAGGTTGGTAATGGGACACTTTTATGTCCTGTTAAGTGACCATTTTCCTTGAATTATGTCAAGAGTTTCAAAATGGATTTTGAGGTTCTATCTATCTAGAAATTTGTCTCATGAGCTGAAAACAACTCGACATTTTTTTGGAATATCAATTCCATCTTTAACCTTGTCCTTGCACAACATTTCACAACCTAAACTGTGTGAAAAAACGGGTCGTGTTTTTGGCTTTTTTCAACATTTTGCAACTATACCACTCTAGAATTCATTTTTGTGAGGTCTATTATACTAGAGAACTATCTTTAGTAGTCCTCAACATGTCCTGATGCTTCTAGGGAGAAATAAATGTTTAAGTTGTAAGTTATGACCAAATTACAAAAATTATCAAATCCTATTTTTTAGCCAATTTTAGCTCTTCTATGATTTTTTTGGTGGCTTTCATGATATCCAAATGCAGTTTTGATTTTCTATGTCGCATATTGTAACATAAAGCTAATATTTCTTGAGTTTTGGGGCACCTAATATCCTATTTTGCATAGTAGACAATGATGGTAGATTTTTTCAATTATAGAAGAAAACGAAACATTCTAGTATATCAAGTATAGCTTTTTCAATATTGTTAGTTTCTTGTGACAACTACATACATTTTGTAGGTAATAACCATATCTAGTCATAAGGATCAAATTTGGCTATATATTGAATAGTTTCTATGGGATTCTACAACTCATAATGCTGAACCCAGGTTTTTCATGTTTGTTGTATTTAGCACTTCATCTTTGTCCCCAAGATTCCCCTTGGTAAGAGATGTATTATTCTTATGAACCTAAAGGACAATAGGGAACTAAGAAAACATGCATATATTATTTGTATTGAGCATGGCTATAGAAACTTTGATGATATGTTTGCAGAATGGTAAAAAATCAACTTTTTTGTACCTATTCTTTTGACAAAACAAAAAATAGTGAGTGAGAAGAAATCATATGTTCTGATCACCAACCCATTGAAGTTAACTAGGGAATTTGTCTCATGTCCTACAAAAATCCCTAATCTTAATTTTATGCAACAAAATGTAAGAATTGACTGTTTTGATGAAAATGTACTGGTCCATCAACTTTGGGGGCTTGGTGTGACCAAAAGATGAGAAATTTTACAAGTTTCTTATTTTTTCCATGTGTAGTAGGCCTTGAACTATAACCTCATGAAAGGATTTTACAAATTGAGTGGAAGTTTTTTTCAAAACCCCGAAAGGACACTTTTATGTCATGTTAGGTTACCAACCTAGAATTAAGGGTATAATCCCTTTGTAAACTACTTCTTGTTTTGAAGTACTAAAGCCATTGAGTGACTACTTTCCCGTGGATGTAGCCCACATTGGGTGAACCACGTATATCGTGTGTACTCTCTCTCTCTCCCTACTTTATAATCTTGTGTGTATAAAATATATCTCTCTCCATTAAGTAATCTACTCAAATATCTATCTAGCTACATCATATTTCCTAACAGAGTATGCTTAAAAGTTGTATGAACCAGTGGATAAGCTCAAGGACACATTGAGGTAAAAATTTCAAGAGTTGATTCATAAGCTTAAAATAACTCATGAAAAGACTCTCCGTTGAAAAAGTGCAAGAAAATGTTCATTTTGGGCATAAAGTAAATAATTGTGATTCTTTACTTTTAGCTCAAAATGGACCAAGGTTGGTATCAATGACTCATTGCATGTGTACAAACAAATTTTGTAAAGGCACAACAGATTTGGATCACCAAACTGACAAAAAATGGGTCAAGACTAAAGTTTGTACTGACTTTTGAGAACTTGAGTGTAAATTGGGGAAAAAATTGTGCAAACTTGATGAAATTTGATTCATAGTCTTATATTGATGTGATAGACATTTGTACATTCTCGGTTGACCAAAAAGATGCAAAACATTGCCAGTTGTTAATAATCGCGATTATTTACATCTGCCCCATTTTTCAACTTTTTTGACCAAGTTAGCATACCACTAGTTTTACCGTGTTGTAATAAGCCCACAAACCAAATTTGGTAAGAATTGGTTCATTGGATTAAAATTTGTGACCAAATTTGCTAAGTTAGTCTGCGGACAAGGCCAGTCCAGTGCTACATGAGTCACTATGTTCAACAGACTGGTTTGAAGGACTCGGAACATGACCAACTGCCAGGAGACTAGGAGTTGAACCAACTAGACGCGTTAGACGAGCTGATTTTCAAAAATGGGTCAGAAGATACAGTGGACCGTGGGATCCATACGACCACTTAGCAAGCTTTAAGCAAGTGCTAAGAGCAAAATGCATATTTTATTTCCATACCCAATTCCAGGGGTTTGGAATGACATTAGAAGGAAAAGCATTGACATGGTTCCAAAACATTCCACCAAGGTCAATCATATTAGCTCAAGGATTTGTAGCTCCTTGTTCCAACGGGGATCAAACACAATACAGTGGCTCAAATCTATATCTTTAAACAGAAACAAGGTGAGTCTGTTAGGGATTGTGCAACACGAATGAAACAATACATTGCGAGATGCCCAAAGCTAGAGATACCTGCAAAAGAACAACTAGTATCATTGTTTCTAGAGGGAGTGCTAAACAAAGAGCTTCATGCTATACTGTATAGCAAGAAGCATACAACCCTTGAAGAGTGTGTGTCAGATGCTATTGATTTAGGAGACAGTTGTGATATTTTCAATGAATAAGATGTTCTTAAGGATAACCAAAGTGAGAAAACAACATCCACTAAACCAGCACAAGTGGGAATGGCTGCTGCAGCACCACTTTCAGCCATAAAAGGCATGCTCAAAAGGATGATGATATGATGTATAACATGAAAAAATAACCTATGAGGGGACTAGGGCAAGGGATACCTCAACAGGGACAACCAATTAGACCGCAGAAATGGTGTGAAATCGAGGGTAAATGGACCAACCATGAGACCAATGAGTGCTACTACCAACCAAAGTATGATGGGAATGTTGAGTGCGTGCCCATGAGGCCACAAGGACAACCCATGTACAAATATCAGCCTAGCATGGCACCTGCTCAAAGACCACCGATGGGTATGGAAAGACCTCAACCCATGTTGGGTCAACAAACTCCGTATCTAGGACATAATGCAATGCTTGTAAACTACATGCATTCATAAGAAGTCATAGATGAACAAGCACTAGTGCCTGTTATAGCGTATGCTGAGCCTAGTCCATCTACAGTAATGGTAGAACGAGATTGGTATAATTCACATCCACCACCAATGGAATAACCTGTGACTTATACTCCACCAGATCTTGCACCAATGTATTATGTAGCTAATCAAGGTGTTAGACCTCCTATGGTAGGACCCATGATTAAACCAAGAACGGGAAATTGTCATAACTGTGGTGCAGATGATCATTGGAAAAATGAATACCCAGAGCTTGACAATAACCTTAAGCTAGTTGAAGATTATTGCATACAATGTTGCAAAAATGGAGGATACTTCCTAGAAGATTGTCCTAAAAATCCTTTAAACAAGGGAAAATTAGTAGTAAACGTAGTCCAAGTGATATCTAGTAGCTCATCTGAGAGTGAACCGATTGTTCCAATCAAGGTAATCACTAGAGTCCAAGCTAAGAAAAAGAAACATAACTCCTCTGATGATTCGGAGAATACATAATTTGCCTCTCAAAAGACCAAAGAAGCAGAAGAAAAAGGTATGAGATGAGAAACCAAAACAACCGGCTGAAATCGAGGAGAAAGAAAAACAACTATTCCAGGAAAAGGTGAAAGAAACTGGAAGTGGGATCAAGGAAACAATCGTGAAATATGGAGGATCAATTTTGTTTGATAAAATTTTTGAGCCTATTAATGCAGCCTTGGAAGCCTACTAAGCGGATCTTAAAGTAGGCCAAAACATGGAAAACAAATGGAAAAACTACTCTTCTCTAGACATGGAAGCCGCTAAGCTTGAAGCTTATCAAAATTTGATAAGAATCACGCAAGAAATGCTGGAAAAACAAAAACCCAAGCTTGAAAGTATGGAAAAAACTGAAGAGCTTGTGGTAAGAGACCATAAAGAAAAATCCAACGTGGTGGTAGAACCCCACCTTGAAACAAAAGAGCGAGAACTTATAGTGCCGGACAACGAAGATGTCTTAGACGGAACTCCATTCGTAGAGGAAGAATGGCCAGGACACTTATGGGAAAAAGTTAGAGAGATCAATGATGGGAGCCTAACTCTAAAGTTAGCTCCTATAGAGGAAGTTTGGTTAGAAATCTTATCTCCTGATATGGACATGGATGTACAATCCTTGTATGGGGATTGCGGATTTGAAGCTTCAGGAAGTTCTAAACCATTGACCTTGAAAACATTACCCTCTTACTTGGGAGATAACAAAGATGAATCCATAGTGTGTAAGACCACTCAAGTCAAAAAGAGCGGAACAGACCCTAGAAGTAGACAACATTCATTCAATCATGTCTACACCCATCCAATGCACTCTTACTTCGGGAGAACTATTGAAACTCAGACCATATTTATGGAATGATCTATAGAAAACTTTAGAGAAGGTGGGAATAACGGGGCTGGTCGCACAAAATTTGGGAAAATTGGAAAACGAAATGGATAACAAAGAGATTTGATCTGTTCCAATGAACAAAGTCGGAGAATATTGTGAAGGGGAGGATGGAAACACGACCCTTCCAATGAAATATAATGACATAGAAACCATGGCAATACTAGATAGTGGGGTAGGCATAGCCATGGCCACGAAAGTAGTATGGGAATCCTGGGGACAACCAGCCATTAGACAAACTTGGATGAAATTGCAATTGGCTGATGGACACATTGAAGGACCCTTATGACTGCTTGAAAATGTGATAGTAAACTCCTGTGGGATTGCATATCAACGCACTTTTGCCATAGTAGAATTTGGGAAAAGACTCAATTATGAACTTATATATTGGGAAGACCTTTCATATGACAGGTACAGCTCATCTAGGATTGGGGAAACAATTATCTATACTTGAAGCAAGTGGGATCAATAACAAGGGTTAATCTAAAAGATCACACTTATAGAGATGTCATGAAAATGCCCATACAAGAGTTTGATTCAGTCCCTTGGGCTGAAACTAAGCTCCCATCTTGGTTGAACAAAGACACTCCTATTTGGATGTGCAGAGCTTCAGAAAATGGGAGCTTAAAACGAGAAGAATGTATTTTAGAAAGGGATTTCATAGACGAAGTCTATGTACCTGAACCCTTTCTAGAGAATTTGTTTGAGCCATTTGAGTAGACTCAAATTTTAGCGACAATTGATGTATGTGTGAATACATCTATGCCTACTCAATTTTGCGATGAGGAAGGCTATGAAGTTATTCCCATCCAAAAGATTTAAACCCTCCACATGGAAGATGAAGTTGAGGAGCCCAAGGACTTAACGAAAGCTTAACAAGTCTTTTCAGACGTCTACTACGATGCAACAGATGAGTTAGAAGAACACTCAGTTTCATGCCAAGGGTAGGACCAGGCCTGGCCAAGGGGCAAGACAGACATGCAGTCGAGGGGGTCCCTATATTTAGCAAGCCAAGGGTCTATATAGGGCATGGCTAGGTGGTGATGAGCATGTTCCAGTTCCCTAGGCCTTTCACTGGTATCGGAGCTAGGGGAGAGGAAAGCCATGGAGGAGGGAAGGAGAAGGGTTGGCTTGTTGTTTGCATGGGTGACTACATGTACTCTCTCTCTCTCTCTCTCTCTCTCTCTCTCTCTCTCTCTCTCTCTCTCTCTCTCTCTCTCTCTCTCTCTCTCTCTCTCTCCCCCCCCCCCCCCCCCCAAAGTTCCATGGAGTAGCAGCCAAGGTCGAAGACGAGATGGGCATGGGCATCAACCCTTACATGGAGCAGAAACCAACGTCAAAGACGACCGTGGGTAGGGCCGCTAAGCCGAGAAGGAGCAAGGGCTCAACCTCCACCAAATCAGTCAACAAGAGGCTCTTCGATGGCGCCCTCACCAACACAACAATTTTCAACACAACGCCGAAGCCCGAGAGGCATGACTTGAGGTGCTCCATCAAAACCTGCTCTCAGTGCGCCAATCGGCCACCATGACTATTGCCTCTTTTTGTTAATTTGTCCCTCTTCACACGATGGGCACCCCAAGGCCAAGGGACTTAGGGTTTAAAACCAATGAAGGGAGGGTCCCCACCAGGCACACACCCAGTAGTTGCAGTGGTATACTACGACTACGGATGTAGAGGGACTATACGGTGCGAGTCTTTGAGAGATGTTGCATGCAAGGTTGTAAGGACAGTGAACGACAATCCTCTTATCTTGGGCTGCCATGCTTTGCCGCAATTTTGATAGAGCGACGATCTTGTTAAGGCATGCAAACAATAGGTGAATCTATCCGACATTGTGAAGATTTTGGGGTACATCACGATATGTACGAGATTTATCAGCTATGTAATGTTCTCACGACTACCCTCAGCAAGGTCAGTCGGGTGGAAATTCTACAGTTTACATGGGTAACAAATTACAAGTTGAACAACGGTTTTTGGAGGAGTTACAGTGAGCACTTCTTGTCTTGTGAAGCCGACCATGAGTATGGCCGTGCCGAGATTGGCCTTGCATGGAATTTGTGAAAACACTCGTCATGGCTATGCGGCTAGCAAGGTAAGTCGGCACAAGTCAGTAATGAGGTATGCCTGTGTTTTTTAATTTGTTTGGCAAACTTATTCGAACATGATGAGTGATTCTAGTCCCAGCAAGGCTGTTGTACAAGTGATCAATCTCCATTCATTTGCATAGTTTTGCTAGCATGAATGATCATTGCTTGCACATGCAACTGAATTATTCCTATAATGTGCATGCTGCATTGTTACTTTGAAATTTACATAACATTTTGGGCAAGCAAGGCTTGCATGCCTTCTAGTAGCAAGGCTCACATGCAATCAAGGGGAGTGCACTTTAGGCACTCCAAGCACAAGCACGGCTTGTGACAACTGTTTTAAGTATTACAATTTTGTTGTCATCGAGCCAATGCTTAACCTGCCAACATGACTCAAGCATGGCTTGAGTACCTGTAGTCCTGATCTACTGCATGGATCAACAGCGGTTCACTTTTGATGCCCATGGAATCTCAAGGACATTGGCACACCCTGTGGCTCTACTTCATCAAGGGTGCACAGAGCTCGGCATGGCCGACTTCTTGTATGATTCTAGAAGCCTGCAAAGATGCTCGCCACATGGCACTAGCCAATTTCATTTGGAATTGCTTCACAAGGTCAATTCTCGTTTTCCATGATCTTTGTACGTCGGTACCAGCATCTGTTGACTACGATTTGGGCATCTTGCATCGTAGATTCCCGCAATTGGACTATGCTATGAGCATACAAAATTGGCACCGAAATTGGCAATATGATTGCAGATCATTTCATTACATACCAGACGGGCGTATATGATATACATAATAATTCTCTCTCGTGCAACAGATAGGGCTATGAGCTGCATTTGAGCGATTTTTTCCTTGACATTTCAAGACAACTGGTTACAGCACGACAACCAGGTTAGCCAAATTTATGTTTTCTTTGTTTTTTTCATGAAAACATATTTATGTTGTTTGTATGCAAAGCAAAGTGCTTTGCCAGTTTCACATGAAGCAAGGCTTCTAGATCGTGCTAAGATACTACCCATTGACTTGGCATCAAGGGCATTGGCATGCAAGTTTGGGGAACTGGTACGATCAAAAATTTGTTCCCATTTTAAGAATAGTGAGTCGTGATCACTACCATTGCAGAATGTGCAAGGCACTTATGGTTTTGGATCTCGCACTTGAGACCATCAAGGTAGCCAAGGTATTACAACCTTACATGCCAGGCATGCTAGCGAAGTGGACTGAACTCCACCACATCATGGATTACGCTTCTACTATAACACCAGACACTTTGTCAAGGACAAGATAAGTTTTGACTTGTTTCACATACTTTTGGTTGCTGTCAACGCACAACAACACTACGAAGAACACGACCCTTGTAGGGTAGGTGGGTCAGGATATGTTTTGTGTTTTTTTGTTTCCTCTCCCAATGGGATCGTCATACTAGAAAACTATAGTATGCTTAAACGATAAGCTGAAAATTAGGCATAAGATGCCTAAGAGTACACATTCTGGGCACATGCTGTAGAAATTTAAGGAAAGGTCCTCAGCCCAGCATGCTCTTCTTGTCTCTCTTCTTTTTTATCTCTAAGAATAATGAAAACTTTTTCAAAGCTTTTGATACATGTTTCGCTGGTGAGTCAACCTAAGCGAAGGTGCTTAAACTCTCAGCTAGAAATTGGGCAAGATGCCATCAAAATTAGTCTTCATCATCAGTTCCAAAATTGAACACTAAGTGCCATATCGGCTATGTGCCACACATGTTGGCTAAGATTCATTGTTAGATTTCGTGTAAGACCCAACTGTTGGCATTCCTTGGGTGCTTGTTCTTAACATTGAACAGATTTTCCCAGTGGAGTACACATTGAACACATCGACGTTAATAGACAAGCAAGAGTGTTGTCATTACGGATGTTTAGGGTGTCATTTTTGCACCACATGATTTTAGTGCGACGCTCAAGTTGAGTTTTAATCATCTTAAACTCACATCAACTGATCGATACCATGGAATCTAGAGGTAGCAAAAAGTTGAGATAGCATGTTTGTTGACACGAGCTAGGCATCTCACTTATGTGGATTTCTTGATCTCTCTATAGAACTATGAGTTTCTATGGCATCACATTTTTGTGGTACGGCCCAGCGGGTGTTTACTAAATCACCCCATAGGCATTGAGGATCACAGTTTGATCTATCCTAGTTGAACTTTCAAGGAAAGAAGTCCGCAATCTACCCGGGGGAAGTGGACATGTCATAATAATCAATATCTAATTCTCCTAAATGATTTTCTCATATTAAACTGATCATTTAATGTGGGGAAGTGCCAGGGGAGAAAAAGCTAGAATATTGGTTAAGCTAGCAGACCGGCCACAGTAGGGATCCAAAGGAGGGAAAATAGGGATCCAAAGGGGGGGCCATCTGCAAAAGAGCCATGTGTAACAATGGGCAAAAAAGACCGTAAGGTTCAGCCCATTAAGACTTCCAAAATGCTAAGGTTCCAAAATTCAAAGGTTGTGTCCAAAGGTCAACCCTAGGGAAAATTGGATGCTTTGTGTGTGCCCTAAAAAACTTTGCACATCCCTACATGGGAGGGGGCAAGCCCTAAAGGTAGGGGATGAGAGAGAAATCCACACACACACACACAGACTCCCTTTACACAAATGGAATGAGGGACACATGTCAACTCCCTAGGCCAGATGCCCACAAGGTGTGCCCAATTTCTATTGGATGACCCTTGAAGTGGACCAATGAGAATTAAGCTAGAGTAAATATATTTTAATTAATTTAAAAACATTTAATAAAAGAAACCAATGAGAATTAATTCTCCTAGAAGACTATTGGGCAGTCTCCCAAGGGGTCCAATGAGCATTCAGGAGCCCCATGGCTGGCCTGATTCCTATTGGCCAGGAGGCAAAGGGGTCCAATGAGAGTTTAGTTTAATTATTTAATTACCTAAAGCTCTCACAAAAGGGGAAAAGGGGACACATGTCAGAAGGCTATCACTTATGCTGCTTAATTCTAATTGGCTTGACTTGGGGAGGGCCAATGAGGCCTCAGGAAGAGAAATTAGCAAGAGGGCTCGCCCAAGAGAGAGAGGGGGCTGTTTTTTGCAAGGCATTATCACACACACACACACTCACACAAGCTCATTTGTGAAGAAAGAGAAGACTATCTCTTCCCAAGCTTTAATGGAGAACTGATCACCTACTCCAAGCTTGTGAGATAGAAGCCTACATCAACACTCTCTTGGCATGTGAATGCAAATCCAACCAAGAGCCAAGCTTCAATGCATGCTCATCTCCTCTACCAAGCTAATTACTAAGCTAAGCTATTCTAATATGAGTGATTATGTGAGGAGATGTACATCTTTCTCGTAGGATACTCCTTCTTCCTCTCAATCTACTCTCATACCCTGCTAGCTCTCACCATCTTCGAAGGTGTGTGAGGTCTTGGGTCTGAGAACGGGGATAATTCAAGTTGTGTTTGATTAAGTGTTTTGCTTAGTGCATGAAGCTTCCATCTTCATTGCACTAGCTAGTCTTGAAGGAACACAAAGAATTGTATTGTACAATGTCTCTCTTGATGGGAGAAACCATAATACAAAGCCTTTTGGAGGGGGGACTGGCTCCATGCAATTCCGGCGTCAACTGTTGTCAATAGATTAATTTCTCTCTCTTCTAAAAGTATTGTTGATGCTATCTAACTAGGTGTTATGCTTTTTGTTTCTCTCTCCACCCAAGCACTCTTGTAATTCTCATTAGGAATCTATTCTAATGAAATGCCCACTATGTTCATGCTAATTTCCGCTACACAGAAGTTATTAGGCCATTAAATGTTACAGGAAAAATTCAACTTTTCAAGTTTATTCCAATCATTCTTATACACGGTTAACTATGTTGGTTATCGTTACCTGCTAGTTGAACAGTTTCTGCAAAGGGTCTTACCAAGGGGTTTGACTACGTAGATTCTACCCAACGGGCTTGGATTGCGAAGGCAACACCCAGGGTTTCTAGTGCAATGTTGCTTGGTTTTTTCACAGGTGGAATACATGCTCCTGTGCATTTGAATACGGGTAACTGAAATTTCAGTTCAATCCCCAGGGCCATGCCAAGGGCATGTCAAAACAAGTATTTGGGGTCGTAGTGTCCAATGTACATTATGTTGTTATGAACCCACTTGTCGGATTTGATTTTACACATGTTGTCACATGCGATACAATATGGTCTACGGACTCAAGGAGTCTGGTTTAGCCAGTGTGGATCAAGGCTAATGAGGGTCCCTCTCACTCCCGTCATAGAGTGTTTGCAGTTCTCTCCACACACAAGTACATCTTGTACTTGTAGGATGTTCTTTTTCTAGACATCCTTAGTTGAGACATATTCCACATGTGGCGAATATGAGTCTCTGGGACTGACACTAGCGCCCACTATTTCAAATATGTGTCACAATAAAGTCTCTAGGTGCTGGTCACATCTATTTTCTAGACCATTTTTAGCACGACGTATCAAGAGCAATTTCGGTGGCCAAAAATTGACGGATACTTAAAATGACTTGTTCAGGTACAAGTACTGCTAAACAACATTATAGATGGTTGTTTATACATATAGCAAGGCTCTAATTTGTTAATGAAAAATTTTCACTATTTGTCCCTAGAAGTGACTAATGTTTCACCTTGTTAACCCTCATGGCACACGGACACCCATCACCTACGATGGACGCGTATTATGTATGATTTAGAGTCAGGTACCGGGCTTGTCGGACCAATAGGGAAAGGTAGAGTGATCGTCGATGAGAGGCGCACTTTAACTTGGACATTCAAGGGATTAGTTGGTTAAGCATGGGCGCCCAAGTGTGAATGGGGTGAGCTCCTATAAAAGCCAACTAAACCTAATTTTTACTCATTCTCTCATTTGTGCAATTGAAGAGTGCTCTTGCTCCATCTCCATCTTCTTCTTCTTCACCTCCTTGTGTGTGTGTGTGAGAGAGAGAGAGAGAGGGAGAGTGTGTGTGCGATCGAGCATTACGAAGGCACGACGGCGGCGAAGCGGTTGAGCGCGGCACGACTGCAGCTTCTTCTTCATCGCGGCGAGGAATCCACCACGAAGGCGAGCGTAGAGCGGTGAGTGACACACCCTTTGTTTTCTTGAGCTTGCTAGTTTAGGCTTGTTGTGTGCTTGGAGCCGTTTGTGGCTCGCATACGGTGTATTGGCAAGTCCCTTGCTTCGACAGTGCGGCAAGGAGCGCACATTTTTGGCGCCGCTGCCGGGGATATGCCCTACACTAAGCTCGGTTAGCACTTTACGCTTCCTTGTGGTGCAATTTCTATCATAGGAAAGGCAGGGAAGGAGTGTGTGGAGATTTCTGTTTTTTGCGTTTTCTGCATTTGCTGTCAAGTTTCAGTTTTTGCTATTGTCTGCGTTTTTCAATTTCCGCAATTTCTGCATTTTCAAGTTCGGCGTTTTCAATTTCTGCAATTTTCTGCATTTCTGCGTTTTTTTAATTTTCTGCAATTTCTGCAATTTCTGCGTTTTTCCTGCAATTTCTGCAGTTTCTGCGTTTTTTCCTGCAATTTCTGCAATTTTCTGCAATTTCTGCATTTTTTGCGTACCTGCGTTTTCAATTTCTGTATTTTCTGCACAAAAAAAAAAAAAAAGTTTTTTATTTAAAAAAAAATAAAAAAAATAAAATTCGGAAATAAAAAAACGCGAGTGAGTGGGTGGCGATATTTTTCGAAAATAAAAAACGTGACTCTTAAAACGGACGGTTTGGTTTGTATAAAAGATAGATCGGGATCATTTTCCCAGGCCCAGGACCAGGACCAGGACCAGGACCAGGCCCAGGCACAGGCCCAGGCCTCAGTCCTCAGTCTTATGATATATACTAGACTCACTCTTATATATATACCCTACTCCCTCAAGAGAGAATGAGAGCATGTGGGACAAGTCCTCCACTCTCCTCCTTTCTCTTCCCACTTGCACCCTTAGACTTTCTAGTTTGGGCCTAGTTCCCTACTGGAAATTGACAGTTTTAGGGATTTCGAGGGCATAGAGTGACCAAACGGAGGGCTGTAAAGCACGGCACGACCCTCTGACCGATACGCTCATTTCGAGCTATCACACGGCCCATTCCACGACACGCTCTAAAAAATCTAGCAAAAAAACAAACAAAAAACACGCTAAAAACTAGTCACAAGGCCTCCTAGAGCAGCTTTTTGACACCTAAGGGTATCAAAAGCACATGCACTTACGCTCTGGGCGGGTGCTAGAACACGAGCATATTGAGGGTGCCTCTGTTCATACGGACACCCATTACCCATCCACGATAAGCTCTAGACCCTCAGCGGGGACACAAGGTAGCACCACCCAAGACCCTAAAATAGCCGCTAGTGATTCCTCCTCCGACTCAGAAATCATGGAAGCATACCCTAACCAAAACACTGAGAGAGAAGGCCATGCACCTCCCGAAGCTCCACAGCCTAGTACTAGTATGTTTAGCCGTTTCATGGAAACATTAGGTAGAGCTACTCGCTCGGAACCTGACGCAGATGAAGCACGCGAAGGGGGTGGGGAAGTGGAATCTCCTTTCACATAGCACGTGGACCCCACACCCCCAAAGAGTGTCCATGTGGATATCCTACCAACTTCTTACCAAGAAGGCCCTGTTGAGCTGCCTCCTTCAGAAGTTCCCTCTAGAGTACCGTTGGTGGCAAGTAAAACCACGGGGAGCAACATTGCTTCTACCTCACAAGAAACCGTTAACACGTCGACTCTAGAAGGATTGTTCATTAATGATCATTGGACATACGACCTCCACACTGAGGTGTTGACGGATCTACACTCTGGCCACGCCTACCATGTAGGATGGATAGAGATTGTACAATCCACCTCTAGTGCCACGAGCATCGAAGATCAACAGAAAATGATCTGTAATGTTATCCAAGACATTATTCAATCAGAAAGGCAAAACCGAGGGGTAAATATACTCTCAACTGGCCCCATGAGATTTTTGGATACGAGTAAGGCTCAACAGCCTACTCTATCACAAATGGAGACTCCTCTAATGAGTCCCATGGACCCATCTTACGTCATTTCACCTGGGGTCTCTATGCAATCTGAGCCTCCGAGCGAAAACTTTAGCTTCCCTAACTTGGCTCAACCCTCTATCAAGGAAAACACAGTGCTCACTCCAGGGATAAGCCTAACAGAGAATGTACCGATGACATCTACGGTTAGCGCAGTGCCACTACCTAGTGTTGTAGTACCTAATATGGGGCCTCGACCATATGTGCCTCTAGCCCCTTATGCACACATGGCCCCCACACCTCCAATTGTACCACTTGCTTATGCTCCTCGAGTGCCACTCCCTAGCTCTTATCCGAGTGGACCTATGCCTGGTTATGTTCCATATCCTGCATCATCCACACATATGCCAAGACCGGTACCCGTTCCTCTCCCACATATGATTCCAAGAGTACCTCCACCGGCCCTGCCTCCTCACATAGGTGACTTGGCAGCGTTTGCTCAAACCATAGGTCGATCTATTGCGGAAAATATGCATCATGCATCTGATAGAGAGCCTAGAAGTAAGGTAGTACAAATTGCCAAACTCACGCAAAAATTCAATGGGGATGAAGATGCTAGGAAACACATTGAAGTGTTTGAACAAGTATGTGATTCCTTAGGGGAACGCAACGAACTACATTAGTGCAATGCCTTAAGCTTGACATTAAGTGGGAAGGCTGGAGATTGGTATAGGACCCTAAGGGTGGACGAGAAAACAATCTACCCTACCCTTCGAAGGTTGTTTCTAAAGGAGTACATACGAGAAGGTGTGCTTTGGGGTGTAGCATCTCAGCTACAGAAGGCCGAACGTAAGGAAGGAGAGTCAGTAAGGGACTTCATTAGTCGTCTAAAGCACTTAAACTCTCGCTGCCCTGTAAATGAGCGCTTCAACAATAACCAACTGCTTGATCGATTCATTCGAGGGTTGAGGAATGAAGGAATCTATAATGGACTAGTGATTAGAGGTATCACAACCTGGGAAGATGTCACTGCCAATGCAATCCAATTAGAGGACAACTTGATGATAGCAGGCATGAGGGTGTCTACTGACACGAGATCCACTAGCTCACAAGCCATTGAGTATGAACCCATGACTGCAAAGCCCATTGCCAATGAGCCAAAAGTATTTGAGACATTCTTGACAGACCTCACCAAGGCAATCCAAGAGTCTCTTAAGGATAATCGACCCCCTCAAAATAGTCACATGTATCCAAGAAGGGAGCAACAATGGTGTTCCATTTGCTTAGGTCCACATAGCACTAGTGAGTGCCCTACGTTTAGAGTAAAATTTAATGGAACTTGCAACGCATGTGGTAGGTATGGTCACCAAGCTAAGGATTGTTTAATGATCAAACGTATGATGGCAAATAGACCACCTGTAGCCTGGACGGATGCACCTCGAGCTCCTGTATTGATGCCTACTCCACCTGTTGAGCAACTACCGCAACACATGGTCCCTAGATCTCAAAATGTTGTACAAGCTACACCGTTACCACCTCCTGTGCTAGGACCGCAGCCCCCGCATCCAAGAGTCGCCCCTATGAACCAAGTGGGTTGCGAGCCATCAAATGCTTATGCAGATGGTTGTGAGGAGGAAATAGACACTAGTATTGCCTACGGACTTGATACATTGGAAGAGTGTCCTATATACTACATGGAAGATTGTTGGGGACAAGTCAAGCCGGTTTATCAAGCTGCTGCTCTCGCATCCAGAGGTCAAAATATCAACACCCATGCTAGGAGGCCACCTCTTCAATGCTACGAGTGTGGGGGACCACATCGAGTAGCGGAGTGCCCTATTAGGCTGCAAAAGAATGCTGCACAGATGCAAGTGAATCAAGGGAGCACGTCTGCAATGCCAATACTCACATATAATCGTTGTGGCATAGATCACTTGATTGCCCAATGCCCCTATAACCCAAATGCGCCTAAAATCACACCCCTGAATTTGGTCGAAATTGCTAGTGTGACATCGCCAATACCACCCGTTGCACCCGCTTATGCGATTACACGGTCCATGCTTCAAGGGCCAGGACATATCCTCGAAGAGAGAGATACCGCATCAATTATCCAAGCAAAGAAAAAGAAGACACGAAGGAAGAAGTCGCAGAATACGGAAAATTCAAAGCCAAGTTCCAAAACAAACATAGGAACAGGAGATGACCCCGTGTATATGAATGACCTCGAGGATGATTCAGATTCAGTCGAGACAATGGAGACTAGAACAAATACCACAAAGGGAAAGACCGACAAAGAAAAACGTAACATGGAACCAAATGAAAACCGAATAAGAGAAAACCATAAAGAGCCTCTGAAAACACCACAAGTGTTTCCAAATCCAATCCAAGACCCCCAAGATAAACCGCAGGGGCAAAAAGGGAAGAATCGTAAAAAGAAGATTGGGACGTACCCAAACCCTGTAGACGAGATTAAGCAGGTGAAACATCTAAGAGGTTTAGTGGAGGAGACTCAAAGGAAACTAGAACCAGAACCCATGCATGTAAAAATTCATGACACAGTGTTTCCCACGCAAGTTCATCCACCCCACATGAACCATAGACCGTTAGCCATATCTATTATCATCCAAGAAGGGAGTGAGGACAGGACATCAGAAAGTGAGCATACACCCTTCTTGTTGGAAAGGATGTTTAACGAAGGAATACCTGATCCCATTGAGGAATATGAGATTCCATCCTCACTAGTTCCTAGTCAAGGACCTACACCCTGCAAAACGCCAATGAATGTTGCCAAACTAGTGGACTTCATGTCTTCTGAGGTCCGAACCACGATCATAGCAAAGCTGTATGGAGATCCTGAGTTATTCCTTGCACTTCGAGCATTCCTTAACGGAGAGCTACGAACGGGATTACCGCAGTTTGCGCAACCAAATAGGCCTGACTCGATTATGATTGATGAGGAAAATCATGTGCAATCACTTGACTTAGATGGACACGAGTCTGTGATCGAGGTACCCATTAACGAATTAGGGCAGTATTTTGAAGGCGACGAGTCTAATGCGACCCTACCCATCACTGCCAAGGGATTAACTATAAAGGGAATTCTTGATGGTGGTGCGGGAGTTAGCATCGTTACAAAAGATTGTTGGGAATCCATGGGAAAACCCCGCCTCAGTGTTACTAACATTGTGGTAAAGATGGCAAATGGTACCATAGCCAAACCTATGGGGATGCTCAAGGATCTCAAGATCAAAGTTCTAGGATACAAGGTGCGACATACGTTCATTGTAATGGATTTCTCTAAACACCTTATGTCATATGAAATGATTTTAGGACGACCATTCATGAGGGAAGCACAAATGGTTCACGATTGGTCTAAAAATCATGTCTATTTGCAATTCCAAGACTCTGTCCTTAGAGTGGATTTGGTGACTGGTAAGGTACACCCCTTAGGGAGTAAAACCATTATTGATCATCGCTCTGACACCACAGTTCACTCGGCCCCACTACAATATTGTTACACTTGTAAGAAGGATACAGACATTGGCCAAGATTCTCCTTACATGGATGTGTTACCGGGTATGACGGAATCAGACAATGTGGATTGGGTCCACCTAGCATCAACCATAGACACTTGGGGAAATAGGGGGACGACCTGGGTAACACCTGAGGGGGATGAAATGCCTATACCCTTAAATATGCTACAAGCAATGCATATCGCTTCCGACAAGACTCATCCTAATGTAACAGAGAAAACATACAAGTGGGTCCCTAAAGCTTCTTTAGTGACCATAGCTAGTGCTAAAAAACAGAAGCCTTGTAAGAAACGTACCACTCGCTCCAAGAAAAGTAAGAAAATGTTGCGATGGATCCCTAAACGACTATTGGAAGCCCAAGGCTACTATCAAGGAAATGATCAAATCTGGGTGCCCAAACGTAAAGTGTACTCTTACCTGTCACCTGGCCCATGTAAACCCAATCCTGTGGCTCCGAAACAAATTGAAAATTGCGGAAAGAAAAAAATCACAGAATGCTACACACCCGCTCCCGAGCTAGTTTGGGTACCAAAGAAAGAACGATTTGTTCCACCTAGCTCAGGAAGGGGGGAGTCCCATGAAGATTCTAGCTCATCATGTAATACATCCATACAGGTAAAAGCTTCTACACAGCCTCCATCTATAGTAATGGACCTCCATGAAGCTACAAAAGAATCCACACCTCCCAGTGTTCAAGAATCACCTGATGAACCACTTCAAGTTCAATCCTGGGAGAGTACCTTACCACCCTTGCAACTTGACAAGGCACCTAGGGTAATAGAAAACTACTGGCAAAAATCCTCACCTATTACCAACTGGAACAATTGGTTTCAAAGGGTGACAAGCTCATTTCAAACGGTATGATCTACCCAAGGAAGGGGGGAGTGTTTGCTGACAGTCATCATTCACTTGCTTCCCTCTCAACCTTTTTCCCTGACCTCTTAATCTCCGATCTTAGGGAATGTATATATATAGCCTTATACTCACAAAAAAACAAAAATAGTAAAGAGCAAGAGCGCCTAGCAATGAGAGAGCACCCTATCAGATCTTACATATAAGTCCAAATTCACCGTGTCAAGTCAAGCAACACACAAAAACAACTCTTATGTTTTAAAGGCCTAACCAAATCTATCTGTCTTGTCAGAAATGGCTACTTCACCAGAGGCATGCACTTCTATTTTTGATGAAAGGTACCCCTTGTCTTTTCAACAAGTGTTCTACGTATGCTACCCTATACTTTCTTGCGAATGGGATTTGATAGAGAGCCTTGCATGTGAGAGAAATTTTGAGGAGTTAGAATGGTTGATACGTCTATGGCTAACTAGTGATCCCTACCCAGTGGCGAATGTGTCTCCAATGGCACATGCTTATTCTTTTGCACAAGATGAGTATCCACGCATCACGAGGTTCTTGATTAGCATGCTTGCACAAGCGGATGATGAAGAGGAACTAATAGAGACCGAGGAAGACTATGGCCTCACGGACAACGATTTTATTTATCTAGATGATGAGGATAGAGGCCTAGCCTTAGGGTGGCCACCCGGTTTATATAATATTCTCTTTCCTTGATTCTAAAAGGGGTGACAGATAGGTAGGTTAGGTGTCTAGATTGTGTTTTGAGTTTGTTTTTTAGGAGTTTTAATTTTTCCCACTGATGTGCCTCCTGGAGGTATTCCTTTTGTTTCCTAGTGTGTACAGGAGCGTGTTGCTATTGATAGGATTTGGACCTTCATGGAACCTTCAAATCAAGCGCGACCATCAACACAAACAGGTGTTTCTTGTCCATTAGCATTGCCGTTATCTTTTTGCATCTATGATTGTCTGCTTTGATTGTGATTGGTAGCATAATATTCAGCGCATTGGCTTAGTATCCAACATTTAATTCAATGCAATCTTTTGTCATAATCACTTGTTTAGGTGTAAAAATCAAGCAGTCCGACTAAGCTAGTTTGACCAAGCTAGGTATTAGAAATCTTCTCTTAATACCATGGGGAATGCCTTCCTAATAAGCAATGGTTACTTAGGTTCTTAATCCGATTTAGGCAGCATTGTGTGAAATGTACTAGGGCTTTCTAGTGGGCTTAACCCTAGTGACCTTTAGCTTAAGTATTATAAAGGGAGTTTACTAATGTGATGAGCCTGGGGAGGGTAACAGTGTTATATGACCCCCCAAAGTTACAAAATTAAAATGATGAAAATGAACAAACAAAAAATCAAAGTGCCACAATGTAAAATTTTAAGCTGGAAGAGAAATCTCAGCTTGATTTGGTACTTCACTCACATGTATTGCCTATGGTACTAGAGCCCTAGAGGTTCCCAGCGTGGGCGCTTTTCCTTGAAAAGCAAAAAACCCAAGGCATACAAAATAAGCACACACATCATAATTGAATCAATGTGAAAAGACCTTGGGGGGTCAAAGAAAAAGTAATCAGTCAGGCGATGATTTCATGAGAAATTCCTTTTATGGTAGCTTAACTACAAGGTTTTCTAGATATAGCCTCTAGTCAGCCCTTGAACATGAATACTTGGCTCTCGCGATTAAACAACTTAATTGACCACAGAAAATTAAGAAGCTTACCCATGGTATTAATATTCGATCTCGAGTGCTTTTCGACCGTCAAATTAGCGACCCCAGACTTGTTTAATTTTTTGCCTTTACATCTGTTTATGCATTTGATTACATTGCAATTTAATGTTCATTGCTAACAAATTCTTTGAAATTCTTTTACCAATCAATTTGTCTACCTAAAACTGCATATGCTTTTTAAGAGAATGCAATTACTGTGCCAATGTGGTTTGATTTTGCAGTGACTGAAGAAGGCTAAGGACATTCATCTCAAATGCTCTTCCACCTCGACGAACCAGCTTCAACTCAATAGCTTCCGAGGACGGAATCTACATCAGGAAGGGGGGCATGTTAACCCTCATGGCACACGGACACCCATCACCTACGATGGACGCGTATTATGTATGATTTAGAGTCAGGTACCGGGCTTGTCGGACCAATAGGGAAAGGTAGAGTGATCGTCGATGAGAGGCGCACTTTAACTTGGACATTCAAGGGATTAGTTGGTTAAGCATGGGCGCCCAAGTGTGAATGGGGTGAGCTCCTATAAAAGCCAACTAAACCTAATTTTTACTCATTCTCTCATTTGTGCAATTGAAGAGTGCTCTTGCTCCATCTCCATCTTCTTCTTCTTCACCTCCTTGTGTGTGTGTGAGAGAGAGAGAGAGAGAGGGAGAGTGTGTGTGCGATCGAGCATTACGAAGGCACGACGGCGGCGAAGCGGTTGAGCGCGGCACGACTGCAGCTTCTTCTTCATCGCGGCGAGGAATCCACCACGAAGGCGAGCGT
Organism: Adiantum capillus-veneris; assembly: GCF_014529385.1. NCBI lineage: Eukaryota > Viridiplantae > Streptophyta > Polypodiopsida > Polypodiales > Pteridaceae > Adiantum > Adiantum capillus-veneris. Next base: position 25,895,406 of record NC_140936.1, on the reverse strand, counting down.
AGAGCGGTGAGTGACACACCCTTTGTTTTCTTGAGCTTGCTAGTTTAGGCTTGTTGTGTGCTTGGAGCCGTTTGTGGCTCGCATACGGTGTATTGGCAAGTCCCTTGCTTCGACAGTGCGGCAAGGAGCGCACACACCTTCTATTACTGTTCAAACATTTGAGCAAGGCTTGCAAATGATTGCAGCAAAAAGTATTTAGTTTCTTTTCGGAACTATTTAGATTCCTCTTTAATGTGTGCTACACACATCACATTCTCCATAAGTATTGGCAAGGATGATCATGGATATACAGGTTCGGATCTGTTTTTGCTAAATGCATGCGCACTAGGTGTTATGGGCCCTAGTGTTTAGCAAAGGCTGATTTGGAACGGCATGCATATTCATCAAGTTGTTTCTTATGAAGGATTTTGCACTCTATGTGCAGTATCTCTCTAAGCTTACTTTTGGATCTGCCACTCATCAATAGAGGTCATGGCTCGGTTTGGGTGCTTGTGGATTTTTCACGTTAACCAAGATGGTTATTCATCAGGACTGGGTTGTTTTCTCAGCAATGTTGTATGATATTGCGATCCCCGTTTACGAGCCATCTGGGAAGACTGTCTGTAAATCATGTGGAAAACACCTCAGTACTGTCATTTATCCAAGGGGATAAGCATATTACAAAGTGTAATCTTGTGCTGAAGGATATGCAAAATGCGTACATTAGCACCAAGCGATCCAATTAGTAAGCATTTATTGCTCTGCTTGGAGTTTTCTTACCATACGTTAAAGCATGTTTGCGATTAGATGTAGTCTCTTCATGTATAAATCAAGTTCTCAACCTTGAACACTAGTTATGGTGGGGTTGTTTACTGCTAAAATTGGAAAATAAGTCAAGGACTTAAGCTTGGTTGATGAGTTATGTTAGCAAGTCACTTTCATGGAAAGTGAAAGAGATACTCTTTAGAGTACATCTTGGTGTGATAACTCGTTTTGCAAACTTATGTGTGTTCTAAATGGAGTCTACACACTATGATTGGATAGGAATTGGTAACACAAGATGGTTGCAAATGGACAAAAATGTGAAAAATCAAGATGTTACTCTTGGTTTCATTGAACCTCCTGCTGAACTGTGTTTTGGTCAGCCAAACAATTGGATCCATGAAGGATGCCACTATAGAAAACATTAGTGTATTATCACTCTTGTTTTTGAGGACGAAAACGCTTGTCCAAGGGGGGAGTAATGTCATGCCAAGGGTAAGACTAGGCACGGCCAAGGACCAGGACAGACATGCAATCAAGGGGGTCCCTATATTTAGCAAGCCAAGGGTCTATATAGGGCATGGCTGGGTGGTGATGAGCATGTTCCAATTCCCTAGGCCTTTCACTCAGTTACCTCAGAAGATTCAAGGTCGGGAAAAGAACATGTGAGAGCTAAGCTACTCATGAAAGGAGGGGAGGAATTTTTTTTTGACTTTCCTAACCAAAAATTGAGAAGACAAAAATGGTATAGACGAAAAAGAGACACCAAAAACGTGAAAGCTAGACCTATGCCATCAGTTTTCGGTAGAACACAGTTCCTGATGTAGATAGATGTACATGATTGTGTCAAGGACAAAATAACTAGCAGATATCCTTCAAAAAAAAATCCATAAATGTCAAAAACATCCAGAAAAACGAGGAAGGATACTTAAGAAAAACCAAAATAACAAGACAAGGAGTCAACCATGACACGAGTTGAGCGGAAAAGGAAGTATCAAGAGTTGAAAAATTCTCTAAAAGAGATATATACAACTCAAATGGAAACCACAGAAGAGGATGGTAAAGATGTAATGAGTGTTCCATCCCATTACAAGAATTATACTCTCCAAGATGAAAAAATCATAGTTGAACAACCTGTTAGAGAACTACAAAAACAGAGCGAGTCCTACGAAGGTCCTGAAAACGCAAAAAAGATGGATTTGGTTGAACCAGGAGAAGAGACTAGGCCTACCTACGTTGCAAATGACCTAATAGAAGAAGAAGAGCTTCTATTAAGCTTGCTGAAAGAATACTGAGATATCTTTACTTGGTCTTACAATGATCTCAAGGGTGTTGATCTAGAAATCTATTAGCATACCATACCCATGAGAGATGATGTGAAACCAAGTAGACAAAGTCCATACACATATAATGACAAATTTGCCAAGAATATAAAAGAAGAGATTGAAAATCTAAAGGAAGCTAAATTCATTTATGAAATTTAACACACGGATTGGGTGTCTCCAATTGTGGTAGTACCCAAGAAAAATGGAAAATTACGAGTGTGTGTTAACCTCAAGAAAGTGAATTCAGCAACCATTAGAGACAACTTTCCTCTTCAAATCACTAAGCATATTTTAGAACAAGTTGCAGGAAAAGAATCTTACAGCTTCCTAGATGGATTTTCGGGATACAATCAACTTTTGGTTGACCCTAAAGATCAACATAAAACTGCTTTTGCATCGGAATGGGGTATTTTTGCCTATCGGGTTATGCCTTTTGGGTTAACTAATGCTCCTGCCACCTTTCAAATATTGATGAGCCATGCTTTTAAAGAATATCTTGGTCTAGGAAGTATATATGGATGATCTATGCGTACATTCATCAATCCGGGCTCATCATTTTGAACACCTCAAAAAGGTATTTGAAAAATGTAGAGTTTATAGGATTTGCTTAAATCCTAAAAAGTGTACATTCATGGGTAGACAAGGAAAAATTCTTGGATATATAGTGTCTAAAAATGGCATAGCTACTGATATGGATAAAATTCATGTTATTGTTGATTTGCCTAGACCAACAACAGTCGAGGGGGTTCAAGCCTTCATGGGACATTGTGGATATTACACACGATTTACATATACGCTGTAATTGCAAAACCCATGTATAGCTTGATTACACACTTTGAGTGGAATAATGAGTGTGAAGAATCCTTCATGAAGCTTAAGCAAGCTCTCACTTCAGCTCCAATATTGAAAGCACCAGATTGGAATAAGATATTCCACATCCATGTAGATGCTTCCAATTTTACCATTGGGTGTATACTAGCTCAACCAGGCAACGGAAAAATGGATTTTCCTATTTCTTATACTAGCTGACAGTTGAATATGGCAGAAAATAATTATACCACCATAGAAAGGGAAGGATTAGGAATGATCTATGCTGTAAAAAAGTATAGACATTACCTATTAGCAAACAAATCTATGCTCTTTGTGGACCACCGAGCCTTATTGTTCTTGGTCAAAAAGCCATGTAGCACATGAAGAATAGTGAGATGGTTCATCATTCTTCTAGAATTTGATTTCACTGTAGTTGTGAAAAAGGGCACTACTCATCAAAGAGAAGATCATTTGTCAAGGATTATTTCAAGAGAATCACCTAAAGGGTAGATGATGATCTACCAGATGCATATCTGCTCTCCGTGGAAATGATATCTCTATGGTCAGAAAATATTGTATCATTGATGACCATAGCCCAAGTGGATTCGCGAATACCACTTCCTATTACAATTGGATTGATTGAGCAATCGGCTATGTATCAATTACTAGCTGGTAGGCTATACAAAAGAAACTGAGATAGAATATTGCTCTTATGCATTAATCCTGAAGAGAAAACCCAATACCTAAGTCAAGCACATATTACCATAGCAGGACTTTACTTTGCGGAAGACTAAACTATGCGACGAATCTTGAGACATGGAGTATTTTGGCGAACTATGAGGAGTGATGTTTTCTCTTTTGTAAAGGATTGTCCTCAATGTCAAAAACAAACAACCATACCTCATGTAACATTGTTCCAAATTTCACTTGTTCCTAAGTGTAGTAACTATCTAGTTACTTACTTATTGAACCAAACATTTCCTGAGGATATGAGTAAACACTGTCAAAGAGCAATTGAAACTAAAGCAAGAGACTATTCTCTTATTAGAAACCAATTGTATTAGAGAGGTAAGGATCAACATTTGTGTCTTTGTGAAAATGAAGACGAACACATTCCAATTATAGAACAAGCACATGCTGGATTAACTGGAGGTCACTTTTCTAGTGAGACCACCACAAGAGAAATCTTAATGGGAGGCATATGGTGGCCAACACTTTTTGCAGATGCCAAGGAATATGTTTGAAGGTGTGATGCTTGTCAGCGAGCAAAAATGCCAACAAGAGTAGATAGCATGTCCTTAAGACCAATGATGGGGGCTAGAGCTTTTGCAAAATGTGGAATAGATTTTGTTGGGCCAATATAGACACCTTCTTACACAACCCAAGCTCAATATATCATTGTAGCTATGGACTATTTGACCAAGTGGGCGAGGCTAAAGCAACTCAAAGGAATGATGCCAGAACCACTTCGGCATTCTTAAACGAGTATGTTTTCACAAGATATGGACTACCAATAGAAATTTTCATTGATAGGGGAACTCATTTCCTCAATGAGATAATTCAGTATCTGCTTAATGAATTTATGGTTATCCATACAAATCAGCTCCCTATCACCCAGAAGCAAACGAACAAGCTGAGCATAGGAATAAAATTCTTAGCTCGGTATTGACTAAAGTGGTTAGTTCAGGAAGGATAGACTAGGAAATGAATCTCCATGAAGCTCTATGGGCATATCGAGTTTCATTCAAAATAGCTTTAAATGCTACACCCTTTAACCTTGTTTATGGCCTTGATGCCATATTGCCAATACAGTTTCTATTGTGGACACTAAGGGTAGCTAAGGATCTTGAGTGGACTGGACATGAGTTTTTAGAGAGACTTGAAGATTTAGAGAAGCTAGATGAGCAAAGGCTAATTGTTGTAGCTCACATCTATGCACAAAAGCAGAAACAAAAACAGTTTTTTGATTCCCATTTAATCACAAAAATCTTTTAAAAGGGGGACTTAGTTTTAGTCTATTCCCTTAAGCAATGCATTCCCAAGCTTAAGAAAAAGGAAAACGGATCGTTTACCATTGAAGATGTATCTCCAAGTGGAGCATTTAAGTTGTCTACCCTAGATGGTGAACCAATGGCTAATCGCACTAGTGGATGTTGTTTAAAGAAGTACAATCTTCCACTAACCAATGAGTTGCTAGAAAGAATGCAGTTCCAAAAAATGATGAATGGTTAGATGGAATGGACCTTCGTATCAAAGTACAACTCAACAATCATACCACAAATTCATTGTTCGATATAGGAGCTTGAGTAAATGAAGTCAATTATTCCATGTACAAGAAAGCAATAAGTTAGTCCTCTCTAACAGTAGGAAAAGCGACTATCAAAGGATGCAACAAGAACCCAACGCCAACATTGGGAGTAGTCAAGTTGAATAAGATAGTACATGGATGTTCATTTCCTCATCAATTTGTATGCTTACCAAATGAACACATGAATGAGATGATGATTCTTGGAATTCCATGGATACGGACATACAAGGTAGTACCAGACTGGGATACCAATCAACTCAAGCTATCACCTAAAGGTGGACAACTCATTGTTCCAATTGCACCAAGCAAGGAAGAATGGAAAGGATCTTACTAGCAAAGAAAACCACGAAGCAATCAATATTCTCCATTCTATCGACAAGAAAATGCTACAAGTAGTATGCAAGGAGTCAGGAAAATTTGGGTACCAAAAGCACAGCTTGAGGACAAGCCGATTCAAATCTGGGTGCCAAAACATCATCGACAATACCAAAGACGGTTCCGAAGGTCAAAATATAGAGATAATCATCTCCGAGAAAGAAAACTCACACGAAATGGATCTGGCAGAAAAAGGAGCACTTATCTTCTCCGCAAACTGGAAAACGAATCAAGCAATGGAGAGTTAAGTCTCAAAAACCTCAACCACACCATTTTGACCAAGACAAACCAAGATATCAATGGCGGGTAAAATCTCAACAACACTCATTATTGATAGAAAAAGCTCAAAAAACCAGTGTGCTAAAGCATTTTGATGGTACAATCAAGCAAAGAGCACACAAGCTACAAGATTTGCTCTTTGGAAGACAACATCAGAAAGCCTCGACATCCAAAACCCTTGAGTTAATTACTCATGACTATACTCTTGCAGAACATAATGGTTTGAACTGCATTGATCTTCAAAGCATGGTAGATCAACCATATCTATGCATAGACACGATTGTTAACCCATACACACAGTCGTTCAAGAGTACGCCATCTAGGAGGGGTGGAAGAGTACTAAGTAACTAAGGGCAATGCTTGAAGAGGGAGGAAAAAGTTTGATGTTAATGTGTTATTTTTTGCAAAATTACCTAATAATGCCCTTATAAATCATCAGTAGGGGAAATTTAACTGATAAGATCTCCCCGATGAGTGTAAATAGTGTATATACTATCAGAAAATCACCAAAAAATAGTCCTTTTTGGTTATTTTTCATCATTTTTCTCGATAATGAGACTTAAAAATGGATAAATCCAACAAAAAATAACAAAGATATTTTTTTTAATGGATTTTCTTAATTATTGGATTTTTACTTTTCTTTTTTAGTGCATTTTGTTATTTTCTTTGAGTTTTTCAATAAACACGTCAAAAATTAATAATAAATAGCAAAGGAGCTCATATGAGAAGTTGAAGACACGGTTGGTGATAAGAAAGACAAGGTGGACAAGCCCAAAAAGTTTCAGTCAAATTGGAAATTGGAAGCGGGAAGCCTAAATTAGGCGGCCAGACTCAATTTTGCAGAATTCTTGTAGAATGAGCTACAGGGATCCAATTGGGGAAATTTTTGAGTCTAACATAGGTTTCACGAACTAGTAGGATTAACAAGTGAATTTGGTGAAAAATGGTTTGTAAAGTCTGAGTATAGATACCCAAGGTGGTAGGCTAAAATCACCTCATTTCCACTTGTTGCCTTTGGAGAGAGAGCCTTTTGACCCTCTTCGCGCGTATTTTTCGGAGTCCACAGTCACCTGTTTTCAGTGCCGTCTCACATGATACATAAGGGGTTAGTTCTATACTTATCAATGATCCATTGTGTACGGTCAATAGCTAGTCCAAACCCCTAGAAAAAACCGTAGAATTCGAGCAATGCACAAAGACTTACGACAAAAAATGGACCATAGCGGCCTGTCAGCTCAACCAAATCGGATAAGAAAATCTTGCAGTATCCTCGATCAAAGGGACAAACAAAGTCTACAAAGCATTATAGAAAAAGAACAAAGACCTCGAGCTAGAGCTAAAATTGGAGCAGTCTCAGTGTAGAGACCTGGCTTTAATGCGGGTGCAACGAGAAGAAGAGTTGCTAAAAGAAATAGCTGAGCTTAACTGCTGAGAGATGGACGCAAGAAGAAGCAGGAACTTCAGAAAATCCACATATAGATATTCTCTCGGTTTCTTTTGCTGAGATGGAGACTTGGCAAGCAGAAGGGCTAGGTGGCAAGGATGAATTCTAGGTACAATTAATCAAAGATGATACAGTGCCAATGGTCCAGCTGTCAAAAGCTGAGGAAGATGCACTAAAAGAGGCAGATGAGCAGTGGAAAGCAGCAATGGATTGGGAGTTGAGAGGTCTTCACTCTATCAATGTTACTCAACTCACTCAAAATCAAATCAATGCACAATGGCATCAACAATCCGTGCCATATCCTTTGATAAAGGTGGAGTTGCTCCAAGTTAAAGAGAGGCTTTACAAAGACATGCAACTAGAAGGAGCAGATGAAGACCACCCAAAGTGGAGGCTGAGTTCGTTGAACAAGAATCCAAGGTATATGATTATGTTCACAAGAGAACCTGCAACACTTCAAAAGGATCCCACTTTTTTTCCTGTACCAAGAGTAAGGACCTAGCAAGCACATGAGGCAATAACAAAGAAGTGACCAACCTTGTTGAACTACCCAAGATTGCCTTCTCTAGAAAAGGGACCGCCGACAGAAGAATACATGGTGAAAACCCTAATGAGCACCATGGCATTCTTCAAAAGTCTACCGGATCTATCATGTGCGATGCTTTATAAAATCTGCCGAATGCTGGTCACCTGCATCGAAGTTTTTCATGATCCAAAGCAAGCAGCGCCCCATGGATGTCATTCCTTGAGGGTAATAAAGGTTTATGCTACGATCTCAATGGTCAACCTTCCTAAGAAGTCCTCTATGGCTTCTATGCTTGGTGCATGTTCTTACCATCACATAATATGTTGGCTTTTGAGGAAGTGTTCTATACAAGGTTCTTCAATTGGCGAACGAAGATTTTTGGGCCAGTGATCAGCAACTTGACTTCGATATTTATAGGCTACCCCGCTGATGAGCTTAAAAACAGAGTCACTGTGTAGTTTTTGTAGGTTCCAGATAAAGAGAGAAAGATCAGAGGCTCTAAAATCACTTAAAGACCACCTCGCCAATCGTCAACCTGAAGGCTATTTCATCCCATAAAGCTGTGTCAAGGGACGACAAATGCGAGGAGGGGTGGAAATGTTAGCAGCAAGCTAACTCGGATACCATTTTTCGGAGCTCTCATTGTAAAAACACTTATTATTTTGATAAATCGAGAATATTGTAACTCCTATTTTTCGGATAAAGTTTGTAATAGATGAGCCGGGGCTACAAGCTTCCAGATTGTATCAACCTTTCATTACCCATCTTTAATTAGAGCTCCCAGATTATTAGTTTTGACCACCAAAAACCTTGGATAAGGTATAAAAGCCATTTTTTGTAAGTCAATTTCAAGTTTTGGATAATGAAATACACAGCGTGAGCTAATGGTGCTCACTTTTTCTCCTTCTTGCGCTTCCTACTCCCTCCCCGGTTGTCACATTGCAGTCGCGTTTTTTGCATTGCAACTGAAGGTAAGAGCTCTACGCATGACGTAAACACTTTACGATATTTCGTAGGTTTTGGCGTCACCGACCTGCGGCTAACTTTATCGAAAGTAGGAATTTACACTTCAAAATCAAAAACTAAGCATTGGCGGGGTATTGGGGCATCATTGCTAAGCATTGGCGGGGTGTTGGGGCATCATTGCTAAGCATTTAGGTACATTCTGGGTCAAAAACTACTAGGTCAAAAATCCACCGCTGTTAGTAATCGCGATTTTGGCACTTGACCTAAAGTAAAATTTGAGACCATAAGCATGTGTGCTTAGGTCTTATAAACATGTCTTAGAAGTTTTGTTACGTTTGGATGCCATTTAATGCTGTAACGGACGCGATTTGTTTGTGGTTGAGCGATTGGCTTTTGGTGATTTCAGTCACTTGAGTGTAGCTTGGGTTAGATGCCAGTTGTTTGTTGCTTTTTGAGGGATTCACAACCTCTTGTACCCTCTATGCACTAGTCGAGTCAGCTTTGTCCCATGGATTGACAATTTAATCGTGGTTCTTGCTAGATCTGCAATAAAATAGAAGTGAGGTTAGACACCCGTCCCACACCATGTGCACGAAAATTTCATATGAGTCCTACTTCAAGTTGTAAGCGATTTGCTGGATATTCAATATTCAAACCTTGAGCAAAGAGTGGAGCTATATCGTCACTCTCACATCAAAGGGTCAAATTTTTATTTTTTTCCAAAAATCTGGTTCACATACCCAGTCTTTACACATTTTATACAAAAGAGGAATGGCCAACCTAAATAGGAATAATGCCTGATTGAAGGTTACAAGAAATTCCCGAGTTTTGCTTAGTTAAGTTCCATACAACACTCCACATTTTACTCTCTGTAGACATAAGATATGTAAACGTGACACAAAATTTCGCATGCTCAAATTTGAATTGATAAACACCCTTAGGTATCATAAATTTTAATATCAACACACCTTCTAGACAATCTTATTAAGTTTTGGCAAAGTTGGTCAAGATGAAAAATAATCAAAAGTCTGTAAACTGAGATGGGATTTTCAAACTATACATAGGTTTCCTATGAGAAGCGAATTGAGTCCAAGTTTATCAATTTTCCTGTACAACTCAAAAGTTCAAGGGAAAATGCCATGTAACATTCCATGTCCTTTCCATCCACACTTTTGAAATTGTTAGGGAAAGCGTTCTGATGCATGGTTTTTAGGACCCCTTCTGAAGATGCAATAAAGGCAGAGTCAGTTGTTGGGGAGATGAGGATATTCTAGTCCAAGGGATCTCGAAAGAGAAGAAAAATCTACTTCACAAGCACCAAAGAGTAAAAAGTGCCATGGACAGAAGATACGTAGGAACGAGCTCTTATGCATGCCTACAACCTATATCTTACAGAATAGCCCATTTTAGGTGTGAATTTCTAGTGAAATTTACACGAGGATGTTCGTGTGGACTCACAAAACAGCATACTTCGTTTTCACTTTTTTACCGACAGTAAATATTTTTTACCTACAGTAAATATTTTTCACCTACATGGTAAATACAAATCACTTTTTACCTACAGTAACGTTTTTTACCCATGGTAAATATTTTTTACTGCACCATAAGTATTTGGTAGGTAACAGTTCACTGTTACTAGAAGTAGTGATTGGGCATCAACAATGCAGTTACAGGAGGAGAAAAGGGGAAAATCTTATGGTAAAGGTGAGTCAACAGGGATAAAGACTTTTGAGTTGAAAAGAGACATGCTGATTTTTTCAAAGAACACATGTCAAAAGAAGCCATGGTTGAGGATTTTTTGAGAATTTGATATTCAGGAGGACCCAGCAGGTCCCCCCCTGACATGTGCAGAACCTCTAGTTTCAACAGCCACCTTACCTGCTCTTAAATGCTGGTCAAGGCCTTATCCCCATGTGTCACAATAAAAAAAAACAGCATTTACCCTCCCCTTTCACATCACTCTAGAGAATATCTTGATGGTGACATATCAGGTGACCTCAATCTGTTGACCACCCTAAGCAAAAAGTAACCCCAATCAACGGATTTAAGCATGTTTATCCCTAATCCTAAACCCTCTCAGAAACCTATATAAGGAGGCCTTCTCTCACTCAAAACCAACACTTCACCCACTTCACCAAGCAATGAAGCTATGACGACATTGCTCACAACGAGGATCTATGGATGGAGCTCTACTCTCTCTCCCTCTCTCTCTCTCCCCCTCTAGTATGCTACATTACTAGCCCTAAAACCTAAATAAGGAGTCTTCTCTCATGCTCCATGGCCACCATCCTCGCCATCATTCTCTAAGGTATTGATGTGTTGCTAGTAGGATCATACCTACTTTCTGGGTTGATTTTTTTTGACAAGGGATTATGCCATCCTTGGCTTGCTTCTCTATATCCTTGTTATGTATGATCAGATGCCGTTGTATTGTTAAGCTCATGTCTTGTGTATATATATGCTACATAAGGTCCCTAAGCTTCGTTTCTATGTGTTTTGCCATATGTTTTGATGCCATCATAATGCCAAAAGTCTCACTTGCCTATGTGTACTATGTGTGAGGTCCCTAAACCTCTTAATTTAGGGTGGTGCCCCCTTTGTTTTGTTCTTTGCTTGTTTGCATGAGGCGTGGTTTGTGGAGTGTGCACGAGTACAGAGGCCACCCGATTGCACTGCTCTTTATCCCGCTATCACGTTCATCAGCTGTAAACAACTTTCTATCATGACAAGCTGTCTCAAAAGTGCCTTAGACTACTTGTTGTTGTATAATGTACTTGAATGTAGTGGGAAAGAAAAACTAACGTGCATCCCTCAGGAAAGAATCTGCTAACATCCAACACATGAAACACACCTTTTATACAAGAATACACTAAGCCTTTTGTGCATTAGGGGATGCGGTATAATACCTCACGCAAACTACTTCCTCAAGACCATAGGTCGGCTACCTTCACTTTGTTTTTGTTTCAAAACTCACCAACTTTTGAACGTAAAGCAATAATGACATACCAAAGGACTTGATTGTGGAAATGTCTAATGTACCTCACCACTTATCATGGCTCCCCTACATCATTCTTAACTTGCTCACGCATAAGGAGCCTATTCAAGGTAAAGTCAGACAATGGAAACACATGTACATCCATCACAAATGCTCTTTAGAGTGCACACTTGCAAGTAAACTTACTGAAATTACACACATTACCTTCCCACTTATCATGGCTCCCCTACATCATTATTAACCATCACAGTGATGACCTTGCAAACAAGATGTGTCTCCCTCACACCATTTTCAACCTACATACATGTATAGAGGGCAGGTGACGGTCTAAGACTTGAGTAGAAAACCCTTTCAATGCAAAGTCAAATGTTGAAGAGACATCTACATTTTTTGACATTGCTCTTTCAGAGTGCATGTTTCTTCAATACATATAATTAGCCATAGTTTGAGAGAAGAAGTTTCAAGGGAGGTTAAACTACTTAGTCCTACTATTTACAAGAGTAGGGTAGTAGAGGAGACCTGGTTTACCCATCCTATTTACTAAGAGATGATGAATGAATAACCTAAATATAAATATACATGCCATGGTGAGTTTTATCTAGGATACCTACAATCACGTGGACAACTTTCCTTTAACACCTTGATATGATTTATGTAATGCTATCACTTATATTTTATTAAAAAAATACACAATGAAGGAATTAAGACATACCCGTTTGTACCAAATCCTCTCCACCTACACTATGTCTAGCTGACGGTAGTAAACCAACTTTCGAGGTCCAAAAAGGACCAATTGATAACAAGAAAGAAAGTTTCTTAGCGCACCTGCGAACAATTACCAAAAAATTGACAGGCTTCACATTAACATTGGCATAAACGGCCTACTCGAAAATGACTAGCACCAACTGCCAAAAATTTTGACAGGCTTCACATTAACATTTCCTTTTAAATACAAAAAGAGGGCAAATACCTCTATGCACTTAATTATACTGTGGGAGAAATCACTCTATCTTTTAAATACAAAAAGGAGACCCTTTGTGATTTTACTTGTATGTTAAACAAATCTTCACACCTCATATCTACAAAATGCAGTCTCTCTTAAAGAGAGCACTTGCTTATACTCCTACTTGAGGAGAAGTTGCCCATTGACTCGGAGATGGTAGATTTTTCCACTCAACCACCTATGAAATAGAACCAAGTGGATTGAACTCTCCCTATTTCTACCTGCACTCCCCTCCTTGCCATCATTGCCCTCGTGTAGCCTCTTCCAACCCCACCTTCAGTACACCATTCTACCCGCCCCAATGTGTCATTCCCTACTCGTAACCCCCTGCCAGCCCTCAGTGTTTTGCTCCCGCCCAGCACCTCCACGCTGCTCTCCCCCTGAAACCTGTCCGCTGCCCCCTGCTTGCTCGATGCTCACTACCACCCCTTGCCCCCCATTTTGCCTCATTGCCCGTGCACCCCAAATCCCTTTTGGTGGACTGTTTACAGCCTCTTGGAGACAACGATCTCGACACACTCGCCAAGATTCACTCTGCTTCGCCTCCATAGTGATGTTTCTTTGACATTACCTTTTGGAGGTTCTCATAGCATTTTATTCACTGGCCCCTTTCCATCATAGCTGCAGACACAAATGGAGGCTCATGCTCCACTTTAGAGGTACTCTCAAGAAGACCCCTTGAAGAGGAAGATGAATACACACACACACACACACCACCATAGCCACACACATTGGTTGGAGGAGGAGAGCCGACAAGCAGTGTGTGCCTACTTTATTTCTTCTCTATCTTATGCACTTATGCACAATACACACTCTACTTTGTGTTAGTGGCTCACACAAGTGTATGCCTATACACGTTAGGGTTAGTAGCAGTTAGTGATGGGCGCTCAGCCACATGGCCATTAAACCTAACATTCTCCCACTTGATGGTCAATGTGGGAGACCATAAGAATAGAAGAGAACAATGCTTCACCCAATGCCCATCAACTCATGATAATGCTGAAATTGATGGCTAGAGAAACTCTTAGTGAGTGCATCCGCTGTGTACTCTGACGTAGGAAGCTTCACTAAATCAAGGCTCTTGTTTACCAGGCATTTATGACTCAAGTGATACTGCACATTAATTTTGGAATGAAACACAAGATTGTTAGCCAAGGCAATAGCACTCTGACTGTCCCAATGAAGAACTGGTGTACACTGCTCCAATCCAATATCTTTCACTAGGCGAGCAAGCCAAATAGATTATTTGCATGCCTCACTCAATGCAACATACTTTATCTTTGTGGTAGAAATGGATGTATAGTCTTGAAGCACGGATCTCCAAGAAAAAGTAGAACCAGCAAATGTGTAGATCCAACCTGTTGTTGATTTATGACTGTCAACACAGCCTGCATAATCACTGTGTATGAATACCTGAATGGATGACTCTCTAGGACCATACGTTGGCAGATACACCGCAAGCAAATGCTAGCATAGCAAGAACAAAACCAACAACTCTATGTCCCCCGATCGAGGACAAATCTTAACCCGTAGGTGCATGGAAACAAGAAGATGGGTGTCAACTACCTTCTCAACCTTCTAAGACAATCTCTAATCAAGGAAATCAAGTCTAAGTGCTTATGCACTAATGAAAGCATACCAACATACAATGCTCATGCTATCCGAAACTAGGCCAAATGCATTCAAAATGTCACAAGACTCATAGGATATACTCTCCTTATCACAAGATCAATACCCTATGGACTGTGACTTGATATCTGGCCTCTAACTACCTCTTGTGACAATCGCGTATAAAGACAGGCATCAAAATATAGGTCATCATTTTTTGTTGCATATGGTCTAACGCGTATCTCTACTACCCATGAACTCATAGGTACAAAGAACTCATCAAACGGATACCCGGTTTGCAAGAAAACGCACCCGGAAGATCATAGGAGCTCGCTTCGTGATGTCATCAAAATCACACACTCTTGGCGCTGGATGGAAGCCCTGACTGTTGCTAACACTTTGACGATGTCACTTTTGCAATGGACCTTCCGTAGAGCGTATAGGGAACAGAAGAAATCTCTCTCTCTCTCTCTCTCTCTCTGTCTCTCTCTCTCTCTCTCTCAAAGACACAACACATAGTGAAACACAAAATTGATTAATTCCAAAGTTAGGCTTAGGGTTACAAACTTTAACTTATATACAATTCCTCCCTAGAGGCTTGTTCCCACAAAGTCTAATGGATGCTCAAACATTAGAAAAATTATCATTCCGCTTCAAAAGTAATGATACAGCATATTGGGGAAACTTCTTATGTGTTCCGCTATCAACACTCCCCCCTTCCGCGTCCATGTTGTCCCTGACATGACGGGTCTTTCTCTTCTACTTCAGTGAAAGCTTTCGTGCTATCAACGAAATCCTGGTGGCTTTAGCAGCTTCAAGTACAATTTGTACCTTATATTCCCCAAAGTGACTGTTGGGACGAATATTTTGCTATCGTTTGTAAAGAATCCCGTGTAGAAAGCTTCCTCAAAATCTTGCATGTGATAGCTGGGCAGAAACATGATTCTTTGATATAGTAAATGTAGCTTCAGAAGGTGCAAACACTTCAATGCAAGCCAACAAGGTTTTGCAAATTTTTTTGATCATTACGCATGTCAAGTCTAGAGAGACAGTGAAGATCTTAATGGTGCCCTTCAGGGTTTTCACCATATAAGAGACACTTATTCTCTCTCCTTCCTTAGGTGATGGCATAGAGGGGTAGTTAAGCCAGTTTGGATGTTTCTTCAGGATTCTAAAATGATTTGCCAAAGTGTAGACACCAGGGACAAGGCATAATAAGAGGTCATCCTGAATGATTTTTGGGGCCTCCACCAAGTATTTCAAAAATCCTCGGTATTTTATGAGCTAGGCTTTCCTCCATCTTGGTTGAGAGTTTACTATTTTTGTTGCAGCCTCTGTATTCTGGCCATCTCCTTCATATATTGGATCCATAGATTTTGCTTCAACTCTCCTCTTGATTATTATCACTTCATACTTTAGGAGAGTACATGGGAACGTGGGTTGCATCCACTCCTCCCTAAGCACATTTGCAGCCAGTACTTGGACTCCTACAGAATGTAGCATTCTTGATTCCTATTCCAAGGTTGCCTTGTGGTCCTCTACTGTGGCCTTTTCTATCAAAAGCTGGAGCCGTGTCTCCTCCTTCGTGGTCAGTGATTGTGTTTCTTCTACATCTATCTCCAGATGTTCTTCTTGGTGCTGCACATCTTCAGCACCCTCAGGAATTTTCATTGGCTCATCTCTGCCCGACAATCAAAAGATAAAGGGCAACAACAAGGGTAGTGCGATAAAGTGCAGAGGTAGATCCTCAAGCTCTAATTTTTCTTTCAACTCCAACACTTCATCTTTTTTTGCCTCTAGCTCATCTTCTACCTTATCCTTTTCCTCTTGGAGAGCCTTGACCTCTTGAAACCGCTGCCATCTCTAGTGTGAGAGTGTCACGTTTGCTCTCAGCCTCCCTTAGTATTGAAGTGAGAGTTTTGAGGTCATTTTCTGCTTCTTCATCTCTTAGGTGAGTAACTTGTACCAAGTTCAAAATATTATCATGTTCCATTTTCATATTATCATCCCTGGTACACATCATATTGTTCTCTTTAGCAATGATAAGAGACCACGTTGTGACTCTGTCCAGTATCTGATAGGTGGCTGTTATGTCTTCTCATTTGATGCTACCAGGTCTCTAACCGTTGGCATATTGATAGGGCCAACAAATGGAACCTAATGTCCCATACTAATCATTACTCTTGCTGCTCGTACTCTCCACGGTTTGGCTATTGGTCTGCATATAGGTGCTTGAGGGGTGTGAAAGAACCCTGGAACTCCAGGTTATGGGGAGTATCTTTTTGGAGCTACTCTTTGTGATTATTGATCTACCTTTGGTTCTTCAGATCTATCAGTCTTGTATTGGCCCGAGAGAACTCTTGTCTCTCATGTTTCTCTTTTACAGCCCATGGCAGAATAGGACTTCCATAAACTATTGTCAAATCCTCTCCCATTGTGTACCCGACTTGAATGAGGTCGTCATATTTGTTTCTTTTGTCTTTGTCCTTATCCCCAGGTGTAGGTGTGGACTCTTATGTTGCTCTTGGTGAGGATTGTGGTTTGCGTGTAGAGGGTTTTGGACTTGAAGGAGGGGTGGAAGAGCATGGTGGTGAAGGTGGTGATGTTTCAGCTTTCGTCCTGCCACCCTCTTGATCCTTCTTCACTAGAGGTTCTGGTGTTTCCTTCAGCTTCTTCTTGAACTTCCTCCATAGTGAAAGACTTTAATTTTCACTGTTCAAGCGCCCTTTCTGTCTCCGCATACGCCTAAATGTAGTGATCAAACTATTCCTCTAAAGGTCTAGAGGAGCCCTGGAGCAGTCACTTATCAAAAGACCCTATATCACGTGCATTCAAGAGGTAATTAATAATACCCCAATATACATACTATACTTACACTGTGAGCCTATTTAAAAAACCCCCACCCTCCTCTGTATGTATACATTTTTATACATTTTGGTCTTTTAATAATCCTCTCCGGTTAACTCACGTGATATCATACACATTCTAAAAAGTGACCGCCCCAGGGAGAGGAGCTTCCTGCTTTTGCCAAGCCTGGTACCCAGTACTCTTCAAAATACCCCTTAAGTGCTCTTTTGGCTCTAAATTTCTCCATCACCCTCTTGATATGAGTGGCTTTCTCGCTGCGTGTTTCCTTGGGTCTTGTTTCCTTGGCCATTGCTACTTTTCCTTTCTTCTTTGGTGGTTCCACAAGCTCTTCTTCAGGCATGTTTCTAGCCTTCTTCTTAGCCTTGTGGTGACTAGTGGAGCCACTGCATTTAATGGCTCGTCTTCTCTATCTAGCTTTACCTTGAACCACTCGTTCTTTGTTGGTGGCTCTGGCCACTATCCTCTAGCGACGATGGGTTCATATGCAATCTTTGTCAAGGTTTCCCATCTTGCAATGTACTTAGGCTTTTCCATGCCCATGCCAACCCGTTGCTCATGCAGGTATTGGGCGTAGTTCCCATCTTTGGGCATGATGCTTATCAATGCCCAGGTTATGGTTTTTGCCACTTCATGGGGAGGAGTGGTGTATTTTTGGAGACTCTTACTGCAAACATGGAAATATTGGTTGTCGAGTTTGCATATCTTTGCATCCCTTGGGTCCACCAGGTATTCAAATGTTTGATTAGGCTTCTTTTGGGCGTAGACCTTTACTTCGTCTCTCCTCTCCCAAACTGAGCTTCCCTTATTGTGGATCCCAAGTGCATTTGCTATGGTTTGAGGGGTGATCAAAGTTTCTATCTTCTAGACGTCCAAGGCCGTGATCATTGCCTTGCCATCTTTTTGAATTGAGCTGACTAGCTCATAGACTCTCTAAACATGCACACCTGCTGGTGGTGCTCAGAGGAAGGTATGAAGGTCTGCTCTTTCCAGATGGTTGAGGGTTTCTTCCCGGTTTGCAAATTCTAACATCTCCGTGGATTCAATGGGATATCCACTGTGTTGCCTTCTGGGTCTCTAAAAGTGCCTTGGTATACTACCACTCCTTCATTTTCTACAGTGGCCTCGTCTACCCAGGCCTTTGCTGGCTAGAGTGTCTCCTCTGGCAGTGTGTAGGGATGACTGGCTGCAATAATGTCCTTCATAGACATTATTTTTTTCTTTGCTGGTGATTTATTGGTCTCCATTGATCTTGCGGGCACTTCAAGTGTGAAAGTTAGATAATCTTGAATTTTCGCAGCTTCTAGCTATCCAAATGACTTTTAAATTGAAACACAAGCTAATTAGGGCCTAAGGGTGCACTGCTTATAGTTATGATTTCTTTTGGGTGTAGATTGATGCTGTGAGACATTATACGTGCTAAGTGCCCAAAACAAAATGACATTTCACATGTGCACAACTCTTATAATGTACTTCATGAATATATGCATGGATTTCAATTTGGATGTTATTTGGGCAAGGTATGACCACTATAATCCTCTGTAGACTTGAAGCTGGATTCTAGCTTAGTTTTGAGTATATGAGGCCCAAATGGGATGAAATGAGGTAGATGCTCTCATAATTATGTTGTGGAGGCTGAGAGGGATTGAATTTAGTCTCCAGGTTTATTTTCAATTCAGTGAGACATTATTTGCGTATAATGTCTACCTTGTCAAAAATGGCTCACGGTTGAAGTTTAAGTGGTCATTGGCATGGGATACCCTCCTGTGACATAAGAATTTGATTTTGTCTTCTCCTCCTATGCTTGGAGCCAAATATCAATCATAGAGCTTTGGATTCTGATAATGGGGTTAAGATGGGTATAGAGCCACAGAACTTGATGGGACTTGAGCTTTGGGCTAATATTATTGGGGTAAAGACCTTGGAATTGAAATTTTTGCCCAAAAATATCATTTGTCCATAAGAAGACATTACACGCGTATAATGTCTCCATTGAGTTTTCTGGCTTAGACTTCCCATGTAGATTTCTTTGGTGACTGGGACTCTCTTCATCAAATCTGATTTTTATTTGGAGATGGGTTATGTGGATGGGGACCTACAGTGCTTCCTTTGGTGAGATTTTTTTATTTTGTGCTCCGAACTTGTCCAAATTGAAGGCATGATGTGTATACAACATGGTGCACAAGATTGTGCTGGAAATTGTTGGGTTTGGCCTCTGCATATGAGTCTAGACATTATACGCGTATAAAGTCTACTGATACAAAAGAGCTTGAAATTCCATAAGAAGGTTGTGTATGGCTTGTGCAAGGTGTTCATGATCTCTTATATGAATTTCAACTTGTGAATTGTGTCAAAAGGCTTCAAGAGGTGTCATCACACATGATTCCTCTCTTTTGAGTGATTGAAGGTCAAAACACATCCATTTGTAATTGAAGTGTGCTGGGGAGCACATGATGATGTGTTCAAAGAGTTAGAGTTTCCAAAACCATTACAACCTGTCAATTGAGAGTTAATAGACATTATACGCGTATAATGTCTATTTTGGAATTACTGGCCCAGACTTGTTGTAGAGGTTGCTCATGATATTTATATAGATTTGATAGGTGTACATGTGAAATTGAATAAATGCTCTTAAGCTCAAAGTCATAAAAACAGGTTATGACACTTTGTTTTTGGAACTGATGCGAGTAGTGATCAAAACATTCCCAAGTTTGTCCAAATTTGGTGTAGAGGCTAGGTGTGATATGCTTTATTAGGCTGGATGATCAAAATGTTGGCAGCATCCCTCTATGACAGAATTAGACTTTATATGCGTGTAATGTCTATTTTTCAAAAATGCATTTCTGCGCATAGGCATGTGATATATAAACTATGTTTATGTTGTGTATAAAATCTCACATGATTTGAAGCCCTTTTGATAAGTCCAAAGCCAGAAAATAAAATTAGGCTGAGACTTTACGTTCTATGGGTCTTGAGTACCCTAATGGGCTCCAAATCTGATGAAATCTTATGTGCTCCATGTTTAGGGTGTAGGGTTAAGGTGGATAGGTTAGTGTGCCATTCATGGCATAAGAATGCTTGGAGAGGTTAGTGTAGAGCTATTGGACAATACAATATAAACTATACTTGCAAATGATAAAAGCTTACAAATATTCAACAGAGCCTGCCTCTATATAGGCTTTTACAAGTAGGCATCCTTTTGACACATGAGCACAAAAGGTGGCTTCCAATGCACAATACAAGTGGCTTTCTCTTTACAAAGTTTGCAACCCTATGGCCCTAGCGCCACAAGATCTCACAACATACAATAAGAGAACCTAAGGCCCCTAAGCTCAAGGGTGCAGGTTCAAGGGTGGCCAAGATATCAGTGCAGCCCCATGGCCCTAGGGCCATAGGATCTCTATATGGGACATGTGGCACCCCATGACCCTAGGGCTATAGGATTTCCAAATGGAACGTAGGCAATGTATGGCCCTTGAGCTTATACATTGCCACCCCATTACCCTAGGGCCATAGGATTTCCAAATGGAACATAGGCAATGTATGGCCTTGAGCTTATACATTGCCACCCCATTACCCTAGGGCCATAGGATTTCCGAATGGAACATAGGCAATGTATGGCCATTGAGCTTATACATTGCCACCCCATGGCCCTAGGGCCGTAGAATCTCCATATGGGACATGTGGCACCCTAATGCCCTTCAGCTTACATATTGGCACCCCATGACCTTAGGGCCATAGGATCTCCAACTACAAAGTAGGGCAACGTATGGCTCTTGAGCTTATACATTGTCGTGGACCTAGGGCCATAGGATCTCCAACTGGAACATAGGTCTATGTATTGGGGCTTATCTATTGTCGCTCCTAAACCCTAGGGCCATAGGATTTCCAAATGGAATTAAGGGAAACTTATGGCTCTTGAGCTTATACATTGCCACCCTATGGCCCTAGGTCCACAAGCTTTCACATTGCCACCGTAGGGCCACAAGGATCTCACAAGATAGAAGAAGAAAACCCTAGGACATAGGATTTTCAGATGGAGCTGAGTGCACGCTTTGATCCTTGACCTCCAACATTGCCGTCCTATGGTGTGAGCCCAGGGGTGGCTGAGGTGTCTTCATAATAATTTTGGCCATTAAAGGGATATCCGCAAATGGCATAAATTTAAAAAATAATTAGAAAGTAATTTAAAATAATTTTAAAAAAATAAAAAATAATTTAAAAAAACTAAAAAAAAATTTAAAAAAATTTAACTCTACGACAAACTTTGTCATAATGGGTTTTCAAATACACTTATTGATATTGGACAAAAAAATAGCGCACAATTTTTGGGATAATTTTTTCAAAATTTAGCCATTTTCAGTGTATTTTTTACTATGCAGATTTTGATTCTGAAGCCAAATTTTGCTTCATGGGTGTCGTTCCACTCGTACTACAAAGATATGGACATGACAACTTTTTTTTTGTTGAAAAGCTCTTTCAATTTCGGAGCCGACGAGCTATGTCTCATTTTCGCACAAAACCTAGAACTCTAGTGTTCTCGACTGCGAACCCGTGAGAACAACCCCTACATTCAAAATTCGAATTTTGAATTTCTAACCTAACCTAACTAACCTTATCTCTCTCTTTCTCTGTCTACCACAATTTTTTCTGCGCTGTCGCTCTCTTTCTCTCTCTCATTTCTTGCTCGAAACCTACACAGAGCTTGTCTTTATCTGTCTCTCTCTCCCTCTCTACCTACGCATACAGTTCTACGCCATCGTTGCGACGCGCACACAGATCTATGGGAAGCCATCGCCACAACCTTCAACAGAAGGACTGCTGTCGCGACCTCCCAAACACAGATCTGTAAACATCATCGTCGCAGCCTCAACACACCTAAGTTACTGCTTGCTACTGCTGCAGCCGTTTTTCATCAAACACAGATTTACTCAGAGGTAACCTGTAGAAACCCTAATCTTTTTGCTTAATTCAGTTTTAACTGTTCTTAATCTAATTACGTTTTAGCAGTGTTGTGAATCACCTCTCTCTAGAAAAATAAACAAAAATCATTAATTACATCTCTAAAACTGTAAAACTGTAGAATGTAGAACTATAAAACAGAAGACACTAATTAGGGACCTAAATCTGTAAAACGAAAAACTCTTATTAGGGACCTAAATCTGTAAAACAGAAGACAACTCATAAGTGACCTAATACTATAAAATTGTAAAACTCTAACTGCAAAAATCTCTAATTACAACAAAAAATTATAAACCTGCAAATGCAAAAAGACAATAAGTACATAAAATGCTGAAACTATGGATACCTGTAATTGGGTTGTGGGGAGTTGGGCACACGTTGTAAGAGGATGAGTAGAGCACGCTATTGTATGAGGATGGATTAGGGTTCAGTTGCAAGAGGGTGGGGTAAGAAAGAGAGGGAAGAAGGTGGGAAAGAAAGTGTACACTATATGTGCTTGTAAGATATGGTGTAATATAGTTTCTTTAAATTCATTTGTAGTCACTAAAATAAAACTAGATATTGAATCTTTAGAAGGGCAGACAGGGTGTGGCTACATAGGGTTTCACCTCATACTAAAGAGTAACATATGGCCCTAAGGCACCCTATGACCATAAGGCCATAGGGTGGTCTCACATCGTACTATAGGGTGACCAATGTCCCATCTGGCCATAG
This sequence comes from Adiantum capillus-veneris, assembly GCF_014529385.1. NCBI lineage: Eukaryota > Viridiplantae > Streptophyta > Polypodiopsida > Polypodiales > Pteridaceae > Adiantum > Adiantum capillus-veneris. The sequence continues at coordinate 25,872,485 of NC_140936.1, read as the reverse complement.
GGTGACAATGTACAATCTCAAGGTTCATAGGGTTCCCTATGTTCCTATTGAAGATCCTATGGCCATAAGGCCATAGGATCTCCAAAACATATATATGGCACTATGGCCATAGGATCACATGGTGCTCTATGTCCGATCTAGAGACCTTGTGGCCCAAGGGCCTTAGGGTGGCAATGTATAATCTCAAGGGCCATAGGGTTCCCTATGTTCCTTTTGGAGATAGGGTGGCACTAGGGCCATAGAATCTCCAAAAGCAACATAAAGAACCTAGGGCCATAGGATCAAAGGGTGACCTATTGGAGACCTTGTGGCCCAAGCGCCATAGTGTGGGAATGTACAATCTCAAGGGCCATAGGGTTCCCTATGTTCCTTTTGGAGATCCTATGGTCCTTGAGCCATAGGATCTCCAAAATGAACATATGGCCCTACGGACATAGGATCACAGGGTTCCCTATGTTCCTTTTGGATATCCTATGGTCCTCAGGCCATATGGTTCCCTATGTTCCTTCTGAAAATCCTATGGCCCTAGCGCCATAAAATCTCCAAAAGGAACATAAGGAACCCTATGGCCTGAGGATCAAAAGGTGCCCTATGTTCCATCGTGAGACCTTGTGGCCCAAGGGCCATAGGGTGTATTTGTACAATCTCAAGGGCCATAGGGTTCCATATGTTTTTTTTGGAGATCCTATGGCCCTATATCCATAGGATCACAGGGTACCCTACGTCCCATCTAGAGACCTTGTGGCCCAAGGGCCATAGGGTGACAACCTACAATCTGAAGGGCCATAGGATTCCCTATGTTCCCTAGGGTCACAAGGTGACCTACGTTCCATCATAAGACCCTATGGCCCAAGTGCCATAGGGTGGAAATGTACAATCGCAAGGGCCATATAATTCCCTATGTTCCTTTTGGAGATCCTATGGCCCTAGAGCCCTAGGTGCATGGGGCTGCCATGGTGCCTGTTAATATGCACCATGGTGTACCCTATGTATGTAGGCCACCCTCGGGCCCTTGGATGCCCTCTGTCCCATCTAAAGACCTTGTGGTCCAAGGGCCATAGGATTCCATAGGATTCCCTATGTTTCCTAGGGTCACAAGGTGCCCTACTTTCCATCTGAAACAATGAGGGCACCTTGTGGCCTTCGGGCCATAGGATCTCTATGTAGACCATAGAGCAAAGATTTTAGATGGCTTCTTACTACCATAGACGGAACCCTATGGCCTTCAGGCCATAGGATGTCAATATAGAGATAACAGAGGTTCTTACTAGTATAGAGGGGACCCTATGGCCTTCAGTCCACAAGGTCTCCTCAATATAGATAAAATAGTATTTTTACTGGCATAGAGATCACCCTATGGACTTGGGTCCATAGGTTGCCAAAAAACTTTCATGAATGGTTTCTTTAAAACATACAGGGCACCTTGTGTCCTTAGGGTCATAAGATGTGTAGAGCATAAAGAGGTTCTTACTAGAATACAGGGGACTCTATGGCTTGAAGGCCACAGGCTCCCAATATGGAGCATACATCGGTTCTTACTAGCATAGAGAGACCAAATAGTGCTTGGGGCCATAGGATGTCAATTTAGAGGATAGAGCATAGAGCAAAGAGCATAGGGAGCTTCTTACTACCATAGGGGGAACCCTATGGCCTTCAGGACACAAGGTGTCAATATAAAGATAACAGAGATTCTTACTAGCATAGAGGGGACCCTATGGCCTTCAGCCCAGAAGGTCTCCTCAATATAGAGAAAATAGTGTTTTTTACTGGCATAGAGAGAACCGTATCGACCTGGGCCCATAGGCTGCCAAAAAACTGTCATGAATGGTTTCTTTAAGATGTGTAGAGCATAGAGAGGTTCTTACAAGAATACAGGGGAGTTTATGGCTTGAAGGCCACAGGCTCCCAATATGGAGCATAAATCGGTTCTTACTAGCATAGAGAGACCAAATAGTGCTTTATACATGGGGCCTTAAGGTGTCAAAACAATGAGGGTTTTTTCAAAACAATGAGGGCACCTTGTGGCCTTGGGGACATAGGATGTCAATTTAGAGCATTTGAGCATAGAGCATAGATCATATCTAGAGCTTCTTACTACCATAGAGGGAACCCTATGGCCTTCTAGCCACAGGGTATCAATATAGAGAAAACAGAGGTTCTAGCATAGAGGGGACCCTGTGGTGTTTTTGGAAATAGTGTTTTTTCCTAGCATATAAAGCACCCTATGGCTCTAGGTCCATAGGTTGCACAAAAAAACCCTCATGAAGAGTCTCTTTAAAACATACAAGTCACTTTGTGCCCTTAGGGTCATAAGATGTGTAGAGCATAGAGAGGTTCTTACTAGCATACATAGAACCCTATGGCTTGAATGCCATAGGGTCCCAATATAGAGCATAGATAGGTTCTTGCTAGCATAGAGAGACCAAATAGTGCTTTATACTTGGGAGCATAATGTGCCAAAACATGAGGGTTTTTACAAAACTATGAGGGCACCTTGTGGCCTTGGGGCCGTAGGATGTCAATATAGAGCATAGAGCATAGAGAGCTTCTTAATATCATAGAGGGAACCCTATGGCCTTCAGGCCACAGGGTGTCAACATAGAGAAAACAGAGGTTCTTACTAGCATGGAGGGGACCCTATGGCCTTCTGCCCACAAGGTCTCCTCAATGGCAGAGAGAGAATACTATGGCCTTGGGTCCATAGGTTGCCAAAGAACCCTCATGAAGGGTTTCTTCAAAACATATAGGGTGTGTAGAACATAGAGAGTTACTTACTAGCATAGGGGGGACCCTATGGCCTTCAGGCCATAGGGTGCCAATATAGAGCATAGATCGGTTCTTACTAACATAGAGAGACCAAATAGTGAAGGCCATAGGGTGCCAATATAGAGCATAGATCGGTTCTTACTAACATAGAGAGACCAAATAGTGCTTTATACATGGGGCCATAGGATGTCAATATAGAGCATAGAGCATAGAGTATAGAGAGCTTCTTACTAGCATACAAGGAACAGTATGGCCTTCAGGCCACAGCGTGTCAATGTAGAGAAAACAGAGGTTTTCACTAGCATAGAGGAGAACCTATGGCCTTCAGCCCACAAAGTCTCCGGGATATAGAGCAAATAGTGTTTTTACTAGCATAGAGATCACCCTATGGCCCTTGGTCCATAGGTTGCCAAAAAACCATCAGGAAGGGTTTCTTCAAAACATAGAGGGCACCTTGTGCCCTTGGGGTCATAGTATGTGTAGAGCATAGAGAGGTTCTTACTAACATACAGGGGACCTATGGCCTGAATATAGAGAATAGATCGGTTCTTACTAGCACAGAGCAGACCCTATGGTCTTCAGGCCAAAGGGTGCCAATATAAAACAAAGATCAGTTCTTACTAGCATAGAGAGACCAAATAGTTCTTTATACATGGGGCCATAGGGTACCAAAACAATGAGAGTTGTTCAATGGCATAGAGAGCACCCTATGGCCCTGGGTCCATAGGTTTCCAAAAAACCCTCCTGAAGGTTTCTTCAAAACATAGAGGGAAACTTGTGGCCTTGGGGTCATCGGATGTGTAGAGCATAGAGATGTTCTTACTAGAATACAGGGGACCCTATGGCCTTCAGGCCATAGGGTGCTAATATAGAGCATAGATTGGTTCTTACTAGCAAAGATCAGACCCTATGGACTTCAGGCCAAAGGGTGCCAATATGGAGCATGGAGAGGCTCTTACTAGAATATAGGGGACCATATGGCTTTCAAGTCACATGGTCCCAATATAGAGCAAATAGTGTTTTTACTAGCATATAGAACATCCTGACCTGGGGGGATTGGTTGTCAAAAATCCATCATAAAAGGGTTCCTATGGCCTTCAGCCCACAAGGTCTTCTCAATATAGAGCGAATAGTATTTTTCATTGGCATACAGAGCACCCTTGGGGCCCTTGAGGCCAACCCTATGGCCTTCAGCCCTTAGGGAGCTAATATAGAGCATGGTGCTTTATATCGGCATAGAGAGATATGACCCTAGGGCCATAGCAAAACAACGAGTTGTTTTTGGAAACGATGAGGGAACCTTGTGGTCTTGGGGCCATAGGAAGTCAATATAGATCATAGAGCATAGACGATAGAGCATAGAGCACAAAGAGATTCTTAGTAGCATAGAGGGAACCCTATGACCTTCAGGCCACAGGGTGCCTTTATAGAGTAAACAGAGGTTCTTACTAGCATAGAGGGGACCCTATGGACTTCATCCCACAAGGTCTCCTCAATGGAGAGCACCATATGGCCCTCGGGTCATAGGTTACCAGAAAACCCTCATGAAGTGTTTCTTTAAAACATTGTGGCCACCTTGTGGCCTTGGGGCCATAGGATGCCAATGTAGAGCATAGAGAGGTTCTTACTAGCATGCAGGGGACCCTATGGCCTTCAGGCCACAGATTTACATATGGTATTGGTGTAGAGGCTCTAAATGGGTATTTATGCCATTCAAGGGATACTTCTTTGAGGGTCCTCTAATTTCATAAGGGAACATGTCATCCCACTACCATAGAGTGGCCTAGGTACACTTGTAGAACCATTTTGTTGGCACCCTTTGGACCTAGGACCACATGGTTTAACATAGAGGTGACTCTATGGCCCTAGGTCCACATGGATGTAATAATATCCATCTTGTCTAAATATATGTCATTCTTTTTACAGAAAATGTCTTAGAAGAGAAAGTCAAAGTCAGTTGATGCAACAAGCTCAACACCAAGTTCTTGGTATCTAGATTTTCACTTACCAAATGGTGGAAGTGATGAGAAAGTCCACTTGTTCTTTCAAGATAAAGAGCAATTTCCCTTCAAGGACTGTGGTATTGTCAAGGAGATAAAGAAAGATTGTTCAGATCTTGAAATGTCTCCATGACTTGGAGTAAAACTACTCAATGGTGACTCCTACTTGTTGGAGCCTGTGGCCTTTGCTCAAAAATTGGTGAAGGTTGATTATGAAGGAGTGACAATGACAAAAGCAGGGTGGGTGGAGCTTCAAGATGACACTCCAAGTGAGAACTTTATGGACTTATATATTGAGGGCTTTAAGAAAGTCAATCAATATTTAGGTAAATTGAGTAGCACAAAGAAGAATAAGAAGCGAAAGAGTGAAGACACAGGTACAACAAATCAATCTAAGACGCTCAAGGAGAGTCAGACTCCCTCACTTGGAGAAAATAGTGGAAATGTGGCCGAAGAAAATCTTTCAGTTATACCCTTACAGACTCAAGAAGCAGGAGATTCTAGTGGACTTGCAACCCTAATAGTTGGAACCCCCTCAGTGGCAGTGGTTGTGGACTCAACATCCTTAGCTATGTTGGACTCTATTATACAGCCCAAAGAAAAAGATCTTGATAAAGAAGTTGCCAAAACTTCTAAGAGTGGGCTAGATGGATACGTCGGAATTGACCACTATTTTAAATTTGGTGTACAACTTACCCAATTGATCCCAGTTGAGCAATGCAACCTTGCACCAGAAGGCTATAGATGTAGACCATTGTCAGATGTATATGTGAAATATCTCTTGAAGAAATTTGCAGGGCACTCTAGGATAGTCTCCAGTGCAGCAGACTTGATGCCGTATAACCCAATTACAAAAATGCCTTTACAAATAGTTGAAGTGCATGGAGACAAGCTATCAACATACCACTACTGGATTGTAGCTGGTTAGCATTCCATCATAGCGGCTATAGCTTTTTTGCATAACAACAGCACTAAGTATGCTTTGAGAAAAGAGTTCTATAAGTTTAGAACTGCAAGGATAGTGGTAGACACTCCAAAAGAGGTTGCTGTTCGAATTTCCAAAATGGAGAACATGGAGAGAATAATAACAATGAAACACCAGACTTATGTGGAGGTCTTGAAGCATGGCCATAGTCAATGGCTTGCATATTCTAAACCAACAAAACCCAAGGCAGGTGTTCCTGTCGGTCATCCAAGTCGAGAAGGTTGGGATGTAAGCTCCACTTCCCTATGCTTGTTTTGTTACAAATATTCTTGAAATAAAGTTAATTTTTATTTATTTATTTTGAAGGCCTTTGTAAATGTGGCGAACATCGTGTTCAACCATAAATCATTTGCCAACAAAGAAGCACACATGGTCATGTACGATGATGAAATCTATGATCAGTGGATACACATCTTGGAGAAGGATCAGATATCAACTGCTTGTGGGCGACAACCAAGCATAACAACCTTTAGATGCCTAGCTGGTTTAGAAGATAATGATGTCAAGCTACTACAACAAGAGCTGGCAGATGAGAAGATCTGCTTAGTGAAGCAACCACGTCAACAAGCGGGCATGCTCGACCTCACTGCACGTGCAACGGTCTTAAAGAAGACCAGGGTTTTTGAGCCTCAAATGTGGATGGAATTTAAAGAGATAGATCCATCAGCAATAGCAGTTACTTCATGGGATAAATGTAAGTCTCATTATAACATTACAGATGAGATTTACAAATCTCTCTTCATGAGTTGTACGCAATGGCTAAATCTCCTACTACAAAAAGGAAAGGAGAAAGAGCCAATTCCTGAGATCACTAGGGGATATGTGCAGTGGATCATTACACAAAAGAATGGCACTTCTAGTTTGCAATTCATTCTACCATGGACAATCAAGTGTGTTGGAAAGAATTCGGAAGGCATTGAGTTTCTCTGCAGTGAGAATAGCTCTAAAATTCGTGTTGGTGTTTGCATCATAGACACAATACACAAAAGTCTTACATCTAGTGGTTGGAGTGCTGCCCAATTTGCTAAAATAATTGATGGAGTATGTGGGGTAGCACATCAACCATCAGAGTTTTTAATTGCCGGCTTAGTCAAGTATCAGCATGTTGCTTCCCTAGAGAAGGCAATTTTTGAAAAAGCTAAATGGTATGAAATGCACGTTCTACCTTTGAGCTCCTTAATGGGATCAGAGACCATCCAAACATGTGCTCTTCACGAAGTAGTTTTTAAGGTTTGGGCATTTTTTAGTCAAGGAGAGCAGTACACCAACTACTGTAGTGTTAAAGAGTCATTGTTGGAGCCAATGCATATTCTCTGCATCAATGACGACGAGTATGATGCTGTGACCACGGCCAAATCCTTTTTTGTACGTCGCGCAATCAAATGCATATATCTCAAAGAAGATGATCAAGTGATAGACATCTTCTCATTAGGATATGGGACTAAAGAGGCACTACAACAACAGAGAAAGGTGATATCAGTTCCATGTAGTAGTGATCAAATGAAGCAATTGGAATCTCTTTGCCATTCCATAGTGGAAGAAGACCTTGATCTTAGAAGGTGGGCAGGTGTGGATAACATAGAGAAAGTCAATGCCAAGGATTCAGAGGAAGAAGAAATTGAAGAACCATTGGATGCAAGTGCTGAGGCCATTCTAGAAAGTCTACAGGAAACAGGTTAAGCTAGCCACCCATGATATTACATTACTGATATTTAGATTACTATTATTGTCATTTTATTTTATTTGTCCCATCTCAAATCTGCCCATGATGTTAAAAACATTGATGTTTGGCTCGTTATTGTTCTCAATTTATTTTCTTTGAAAAAATGTGAACTTGTGAGTTTGAGTTTTTTCACAATAAATGAATTAGACTTAAGTGTATGATATTATGTGGACATGTTTTGGTAAATAGAATTCTACATGTATATATGGTCATAAGATATATATTATGTAATACTTTAAAGTTAATTGATCATATGAGGTTTGGGAAGAATACACTATGACTTGAGGATCATAGAGTTCTTTGTAGACATGACACCCTATGGCCCTAGGGCCATAGAATCCCCCAAAAGAAAATGGGATACCCAACAACCTTACAGATGTAGGGTGATTACATCGAGTCTCTAAAAGGGCACATAAGCATCTGGGTTACTCTATGGCCCTAGGCCCATAGGGTGTCAATAAAGAATCCCCCAAAAGCATTTGGCTACCCTACAATCTTACGGATATAGGGTGATTACATAGAGTCTTTAAAAGGGCACATAAGCATTTGGGCTAGTCTATAGCCTTAAGGCCATAGGGTGTCAACATAGCTATCCTACAATCTTATGTATATAGAGAGATTACATAAAGTCTCTAAACGGGCACATGAGTATTTGGGCTATTCTAGAAGGAAACATAAGTTATCCAAGAGCATTTGGGATACCCTAAGGCCTTAGGGCCATAGGGTGGTGACATAGAATCTCCACAGGGGCACTTAAATCACCCTATGGATGCAAATCACCTAGCTCCTATGGACACATCTTATAAAACATCACATGACACCCTATGGCCTTTAGACCACAGGTTGGTTATTCTAGGTCACCTCAAGACTCTTTAAGTGTTTCAATAACATTTTTCGTTGGCCTTATATCTTGTGTCCATATACATTAGGGACATATATTTCTTATCTTGTGATTAAGATTTAATATTCTATTGAGAATGAAATAATCTAGAAAAAACTAAAAAGTATTTAGTCCTCAAAATTCCAAAATGAGAGTTTGAACAATTGATGTATAATCATTTTTTGTTGGGTGTAAGTTCTTCTATTGTGAATTGATGGTGTAAGCGTTTGAAATAATTATCTTTGTATTGCAACTAACTAGATTAAACATCTATTCAACATTTGTTGTAAATGCCAATTATTTTCTTAGATAGTAGTATAAATGGTTATTGAAGCATTTGTCCTTTGGATTATGTGAAGATCTAGTTCTTTGATTGTAACAAGATTTTATTCAAAGATATAAAGTGCGAGTATTTTGTTCCAAACTATGATTTTTTTTCTCTTCTAGATGATGCAGAGAATTGTAATTTATATCTTGAATTTCTTTCAATAGAGAGAAGCTAGGACTAGTAGAGAGCATGCCATAGCATATGAGAATCAAAGACTCAACGCAAATATAAAAAAGAGCTACTAGTTATTCTATATGCCCTAGACACGTGGAAATGCTATCTCTTGGGGACTCCATTCATCCTAAGAATGAATCACAAAGCCTCAAGAACTTCATGATGCAAACTAAGCTCTGAGACAAACAAATGCGATGGGATGTATGACAATGATTCAATTTTGTATATCGTGTTGCATATTTATCGCATTTTTTAGCTTACATAATTTGCTAGCATAGAGGACACCCTATGGCCCTAGGACCATAGGATGCCATCATATCCCATGTACACTTTCTCTTTTACCATAGAGGACATCTTATGGATCTAGGGTCATAAGACGCCAACATAGTGCATAAACGGCTTCTTATAAGTATACACGTAAACATAGTGCATAGAGGGAATTTTACTATCATAAAGACCGCCCTATGGCCTTGGGACCAAAGGCTGCCAACATAGAGCATAGAGGGCTTTTTATTAGCACCTTCTTACTCTTGGGACGCCACAGTGCCAATAAAGTGGTTTTTGTATATATAGTAGAGAATTCTCACACACATGATACCTTGGTCACTATCTAGCCCTTGGACCATGTTATAGTAGCATAGAGGACACCCTATATCCCTAGGGTTTCCTTCCATCGCTAGGGCCATACACTGCCAACATATAGTATACATGGTTTCTTCATAGAGCAAACCTTTTAGTCCTACACTATAGAGTCGAAACCTAGACCATATCATGTATCCTACTAGCATAGAAGGCACCCTATGACCCTAAGGCCAAAGAGTACAAATTTAGGTCATAAAGGGTCTGTTCCTAAGTTGAAGGGAACCTTGTGGCCCTAGGGAGCACCCTATGGCCCCAGGGCCATAGGGTGTCAACATAATCAAATGGGATGTAAACTTAGAGCAAAGAGGGTTTCTTACTATCATGGAGGACACCCTGTGTCCTTGGTGCCATAGGGTGCAAACATATAGCATGGAGGGTTTCTTTCTAGCATAGAGAGCACCCTATGGCCTTGGGGCCATATGATTTCAACAAAGAGCAATAACAGTTTTTTGATAGCATAGAGGATAGCTTATTTCCCTGGGGCCATATGATACAAAAATAAAAGAGTCTTAAGAAGGGAACCTAGGCCACTAAATCACCATGGGGCCATAAGGTGGTCTTTGTGGGGAATGCTCCTAGAGGGTTCCTTGGCTATCCTATGGCCTCTGGGCCATAGGCTACCAACATAGAGTTTAGATGGTTTCTTACTAACATAGAGCTCACCTTGTGGCCTACGGTCTTTAGATTCTAATATAGAGTTTCAATGGTTTCATACTAGGCGTAAGGGGTACCCTATGGCCTTGGGGCCATAGAGTGTCAATGTAGATCGTAGAGGTTTCCTTTCTAGGATAGAGGCCACCATGTGGCCCAGGAGCTATTTGATGCACCCTATGGCCCGAGGGCTGTAGGTTGCCAATGTAGACAAGGTTTCTTAGTAGCATTATAAAGGGTACCTTGTGGCCCTCAAATCTCCATAGGGTGCCAACATATAGCGTAGAGGGTTTTTCTTACTAGCATAGAGGACATCCTATGGCCTTGGGGCCATAGGGTTTCAATATTGAGCATAGAGGATTTCTTACTAGCATAGAGCATACCTTGTGGCACTAGGCCCATAGGGTGCAAACATAGAGAATAGAGGATTTCTTACTATCATACAGGGTACCTTGTGGCCCTAGGTCCATAGGGTGCAAACATAGAGCATAGAGGATTTGTTACTAGCACAGAGGGCACCCTATGGCCCAAAGGCCATAGAGTGACAACATGTAGCATAAAGGGTTTCTTACTAGCATAAAAGGCAGACCTTGTGGCCCTCAGGTCATAGGGTGCCAACATAAAGCATATATGGTTTCTTACTAGTGCTCATAGAGGGCATCTTGTGGCCCTATGAAAACCCATGGCCTTAGGGCCATAGGGTGACACATAAATAAAGTACTATATGGCTTTGAAGCCATATATCTATTTATATGTTGAGAACTGCCAACAATCCTCACCCTATGGCCTTAAGGCCATAAACATACATATTTTAGATTATCCTGAAGTCATAGAGATATCTAGAAAGAGAACTATATGGTCTGAAGGCCATAAGAAACTTAGTCAAGGAAATCATCCAATGCAAGAAGATCATAGCAATAGAAAATGAGACTTCTGCTATAGAGCTTAACACTAGGTTGGTAATGGGACACTTTTATGTCCTGTTAAGTGACCATTTTCCTTGAATTATGTCAAGAGTTTCAAAATTGATTTTGAGGTGCTATCTGTCTAGAAATTTGTCTCATGAGATGAAAAAAACTCGACATTTTTTTGGAATATCAATTCCATGTTTAACCTTGTCCTTGCACAACATTTCACAACCTAAACTGTGTGAAAAAACGGGTCCTGTTTTTGGCTTTTTTCAACCTTTTGCAACTATACCACTCTAGAATTCATGTTTGTGAGGTCTATAATGCTGAAGAACTATCCTTAGTAGTCCTCAACATGTCGTGATGCTTCTAGGGAGAAATAAATGTTAAAGTTGTGAGTTATGACCAAATTACAAAAATTGTCAAATCCTATTTTTTAGCCAATTTTAGCTCTTATATGATTTTTTTGGTGGCTTTCATGATATCCAAATGCAGTTTTGATTTTCTATGTCACATATTGTAACATAAAGCTAATATTCCTTGAGTTTTGGGGCACCTAATACCCTATTTTGCATAGTAGACAACGATGGTTGATTTTTTCAATTATAGAAGAAAACGAAACATTCTAGTATATCAAGTATAGCTTTTTCAATATTGTTAGTTTCTTGTGAAAACTACATGCATTTTGTAGGTAGTAACCATATCTAGTCATAAGGATCAAATTTGGCTAGTTATTGAATAGTTTCTATGGGATTCTACAACTCATAATGTTGAGCCCAGTTTTTTCATGTTTGCTGTATTTAGCACTTCATCTTTGTCCCCAAGATTCCCCTTGGTAAGAGATGTATTATTCTTTTGACATGCTCCATGGATCCTTATGAACCTAAAGGACAATAGGGAACTAAGAAAACATGCATATATTATTTGTATTGAGTGTGGCTATAGAAATTTTGATGATAGGTTTGCAGAATGGTAAAAATTCAACTTTTTTGTACCTATTTCTTTTGGCAAAACAAAAAATAGTGAGTGAGAATCAATCATATGTTCTGATCACCAACCCATTGAAGTTAACTAGGGAATTTATCTCAAGTCCTACAAAAATCTCTAATCTTATTTTTATGCAACAAAATGTAAGAAATGACTATTTTGATGAAAATGTACTGGTCCATCAACTTTGGAGGCTTGGTGTGACCAAAAGATGAGAAATTTTACAAGTTTCTTAATTTTTCCATGTGTAGTATGCCTTGAACTATAACCTCATGAAAGGATTTTACAAAATGAGTCGATCTACTATGGTTTTGGAGGTTTTTTTCAAAACCTTGAAAGGACACTTTTATGTCCTGTTAGGTTACCAACCTAGTGTTAAAGGCATAAATGTTTCTCCAAGTATACTTCTAGGCGCCACCATCATGGACAAAGAACTAATGTAGCTAGATAAAGATTAGGAATCTCTAGACAATAAGGAGCATAAAAATAAATCCATTGTAGATGTGTTGTCAGTTAGTAAATTTGCTATTTGCGATTAGTTTTTGCTAAGAGTGTGACAAAAAAGAGTTATCAAAATGTAGATACTTTGGAATCTAAAATTAGGTGTTCTTTAAACTTGCAGTCCTTCAACAAGATATTGCGGCTGACAAAGTTTTACTCGAGATTGTTGGTATAGAGGATGCTAATGCCATTGACCCTACTGAGAAAGATTCTATCAATCTCCATGTCAACCAAAGAGTTTCTGACGAAGATGACAAGAATCTACAAGTCTTTGAAGGTCAACTGCTACAACGACTGGAGAAAAATTTAAAGAGTAATCCAATGGAAGAAGACTGTGAAAGTTCTAGAACATGTGCAAGGGAGGAAGAAGAATCCAATAAAAATATTCTTGTAGGCCAAGAGTTGGGAATTGGATTGCATGACACCACAATAGAAGTAGAAGGTTTTTTTTTTCTCAAAAGCTCTTTCAATTTCGGAGTTTTAACCTTGGGGAGCTACTACCATATATCAAAGCTCTAAATCATGTTAATGACATTCGCACAGTTACAGGGTCTCATTTATATGGACAAGCACCCATTGCTCAAGGTCATGAGCTTTATAACCGTATACACAAGGTTGTTGCAGAGTGGGAGGAGAGAAATATAATTTTTCTAGGAAAAACCTACTCCACGGGAAGGCTACCAGAAGTTTCTCGTCCTCTTCACGATGAGAAAGTTACAACATCTAGCACTAGTGGAATGTCCACTCGAAGTCAAGACAAGAAACGTTCAGCACATGATCGAGAAAAATTAAGGATCTTAAAGAATATCAAATCATTATCAGCCTTGAAAGGTACAGAAGTAATCATGCTTGCCCAAAAATTGGGATACAAGGAGCCTGTGATCAAAGTACATGAAGCCAGGAATTATATAAAGCATCTAAAAATTCAGTATGATCTCAAATAGCTCTATATCAAGAAATGATGGAGCAATTTTTTGTAAAATTTTGTCATTTACAAAGATCTTTATGTACTCAAAGACTTTGTTAGAGTGCTTAGGGTTTCAAGATATATGAAGATGTAAATGATTAATAGTTTTTAAAATTGTCTTTCAATACTATAAGTAACTTCTGAGTTTCATGTGCCAAATGATCTTTTTTTTTAAAAGCTTTTATAGTTGTTTGATTTGAAATTTGAGTTCACTATGCCATCAAGGACAATCTACATGCTCATAAGGTCAAAACTCACCCTATATGTCCTTGGGGAAATTTCACTTTATGGTCTCAACACCCTATGAATCTAAGGCCATAGGGTCATAGTTTGGCATGTGTTCTTGCATAGGACTTACTAAGTGTAACCACAAATTAGCACCCTATGTCCCTAAGGTCTTCAACACACTTAAGATCTCTATATTAACTTTTTTTTTTAATCATTTCATGGCTTCTAAGAAAAAATGTTTTGCTATTAGATTATCACAAAATAGAGGAGCTCCCTTTCATATTACATCAAATATCACATTCAAACCAAGAGCAGTGGTTTCATTATCTACCAACATCTTTCAAACAGGACAAAATAACGCTTATCTTTGATTTAGAGGGTGTGCTTCTTGAAACATTTGAGCTTCAATCAAGGACAACTTGGACCAAGTACATGTGCATTGTAGAAGATAACAATGAGGTGTATGCGGTGCGTCCAGATGCAGAGTATTTCTTAAGATTTTGCTTTGAGTTCTTTGAGGTTTGGATTTAGAGCTGCCATCGTTTACAAAAAGCTCAACACATAATCAAGACTTTTTTTCCTACACAAAGTCACAAATTCAAGATGATTATGGATAACCGGTGCTGCCAAAATTCAAATTTCATCATCGGTTACAAAAGAGCCTATCACAAAAATCTTTCGACCATATGGAAGCTATTTGATTATTTAGATGGGGGCAACACTATAATATTTGATGATAGTCCATATCGAGTGATGTGGAATATGCAAGGAACTTATATGATTTTTCCAAAGTTTTGGAACCAACCTACTCAATTGCTTCAACGTTTTTTAAAAGAGGAAATTGTTCCATGGTTATGTGGATGGTTGTGCTAAAGACAAGAGAGACTATACCATAAAAAATTTTGTAATGTTCCATCCTGATCCTGAGACTCACTATGTAATGCAATGTTATATGTCTCAAAGGACTCAAAATCTCAAGAGAAGGAGTCCATTTTAAGTGTACTAGTTAAGTATTCTAAATAGCATCTACCAAGTATTTGGCAATGTGTACTTTTCAAAATTTAAACTTGATGGAATGTTGTGGGATATCTTGAAACATCTTTAAGATTCTTTTTTAATGAAGTGCATCCTATTTTCAGGAGACTTCTCTCATTCAAGGTCTTTGGTCTCATTGTTTGATGCTTCTATGGTATTGTTAACTTTTTCTTCTTATTAATTGTCTTTATTAAGTGATCCAAACAATCATAATTTCTTGACATTTGGTAGTGTTACAAAACGGTGTTTTTTGAACACCCTCAATCTTGGAGATATCATACTCTTTCTAGTTAGTCTTTTATTGTACATGTGATGAAGATCATCATTTTTATGAAACTGTCAAGTTGGTGGTAATCTTTATGTTTATACTTTATACTATTTTGACATAATCAATGCATACAATTCGTATAATTATTCACATCAAATGGTGTTTTTAAACACCTCCTTTTTTTGAGACACCATCTCTAAAACCTTTGAGTGAAGTTTTAAAGCATGTACGGATGTAAAAAATCTTCATTTTTTCATTCATTCTTTGGCACAAACTTATGTTAGGAGTTTTTATATTGTAGTTTTATGTTAAAGAAATAATTTCAAAGTTAGAATTATGATAGTTTATCTAAGTAAGTGCCTCATCTAACTTTGTATGGTTAAATAAAATACCAAATGGAATTATAGGTGCAATAGATGACATCTTATGGTCTTAGGGCCATAGGATACTCTATAGTATTGTTTAGATTTTTTAATTTTTTGTGAACATAGATCATAGAGGGTTTTTCTCACTACCATAGAGGATATCCTATGGCTTTGGGGCCACATGGTCTCAATATTGAGCATAGAGGATTTCTTACTAGCATAGAGGGTACCTTGTGACCCTAGGTCCATAGGGTGCAAACACAGAGTATAGAGGATTTCTTACTAGCACAGAGGGCACCCTATGGTCTAAGGCCATATGGTGACAACATATAGAATAAAGGGTTTCTAGCTAGCATACGAGGCACACCTTGTGCGCCTGGGGACATAGTGTGCCAACATAGAGCATAGAAGGATTTCTTATTGGCATAAACAACATCTTGTGGCCCTAAGACAACCTACAGCCTTAGGGACATAGGGTGGCACATAAATAAAATCCCATATGGCTTTGAAGGACTGGACCTCTTTATATGTTGGGACCAGCTAACAATCCTAACCCTATGGCCTTGAGGTCATAAAGAGACATATTAAATTCATATACATGTCTACAAAGAGCACCATATGGCCTTAAGGCCATAGGTGCAATAGATGGCATCTCATGGTTTTATAGCCATAGGATACTATATAGTATTGTTTTGACTTTTTAAGTGTGAAATATTAGTTTGAATGTTGTTTAAATTATTGTGTATTTAAAATTTGATAGCATGCTACAAAACCATGACCAAGTATTTTGTTATACATGGATTAAGGTCACCAAATTATGAGAAGAGTGTTTAATAGTATTTGTCTTTATATATTATCGTTTTTAATTGCTGTAATCAATCTATATGCTGCTTTAAAATCATATCAATTGGTTTTTTTGACACCTCATTTTTTGAGAAGCTACTTCTAGAAGCATTTGTTGAATTTTGAAAAGCACTGATGTCATACAAATCCTCTTTCCAAAAACTATATTGGAGGCTTATTCTTTAATTTTATAGTAGAGAAATTAAAATAGACTCATACAATCATGATAATTTATCTAAATTAAAGGCAACTAGAGCTTAGAAATCATTAAATAACACAATCCTAGCCTACACATTTAGAATTTGGGAAACGATATTTATCCAAATTATCTAAAATGGTGTTAACACTAGGTTGGTAATGTGACACTTTTATGTCCTGTTAAGTGACCATTTTCCTTGAATTATGTCAAGAGTTTCAAAATGGATTTTGAGGTTCTATCTGTCTAGAAAGTTGTCTCATGAGCTGAAAAAAACTCGACATTTTTTTGGAATATCAATTCCATCTTTAACCTTGTCCTTGCACAACATTTCACAACCTAAACTGTGTGAAAAAACGGGTCCTATTTTTGGCTTTTTTCAACTTTTTGCAACTATACCACTCTAGAATTCATGTTTGTGAGGTCTATAATGCTAGAGAACTATCTTTAGTAGTCCTCAACATGTCTCGATGCTTCTAGGGAGAAATAAATATTAAAGTTGTAAGTAATCACCAAATTACAAAAATTGTCAAATCCTGGTTTTTAGCCAATTTTAGCTCCTTTATGCTTTTTTTGGTGGCTTTCATGATATCCAAATGCAGTTTTTATTTTCTATGTCGTATATTGTAACATAAAGCTAATATTCCTTGAGTTTTGGGGCACCTAATACCCTATTTTGCATAGTAGACAACGATGGTTGATTTTTTCAATTACAGAAGAAAATGAAACATTCTAGTATATATATCAAGTATAGCTTTTTCAATATTGTTAGTTTCTTGTGACAACTACATGCATTTTGTAGGCAGTAACCATATCTAGTCATAAGGGTCAAATCTGGCTAGATATTGAATAGTTTCTATGGGATTCTACAACTCATAATGTTGAACCCAGTTTTTTCATGTTTGCTGTATTTAGCACTTCATCTTTGTCCCCAAGATTCCCCTTGGTAAGTGATGTATTATTCTTTTGACATGCTCCATGGCTCCTTATGAACCTAAAGGACAATAGGGAACTAATAAAACATGCATATATTATTTGTATTGAGCGTGGCTATAGAAACTTTGATTATAGGTTTGCAGAATGGTAAAAATTCAATTTTTTTGTACCTATTTATTTTGGCAAAACAAAAAATAGTGAGTGAGAAGCAATCATATGTTCTGATCAACAACCCATTGAAGTTAACTAGGGAATTTACTTCAAGTCCTACAAAAATCCCCAGTCTTATTTTTATGCAACAAAATGTAAGAAATGACAGTTTTGATGGAAATGTACTGGTCCATCAACTTTGGAGGCTTGGTGTGACCAAAAGATAAGAAATTTCACAATTTTCTTATTTTTTCCATGTGTATAGGCCTTGAACTATAACCTCATGAAAGGATTTTACAGAATGAGTGGATCTACTATGGTTTTGGAGGCTTTTTTTCAAAACCCTAAAAGGACACTTTTATGTCTTGTTAGGTTACCAACCTAGTGTTAAGTGGCTTTATCTTTACAATGTTTGCAAGAGGCTTTTCATGTGGCTTGACACATAAGGCTTTTCTAGGTGGAAGAGATTGTTCACATAAGAGATGCAACAAAACTCGCATCCCAACAATCCTCCCCTATGTGGGTTTTGGTCGCATATCACTCACACAATCCTCCCTAAGCATTATTATGCCATGAATGGCACACTAACCTATCCACCTTACCCTACATAGGGTATGCAAAATGGTTTAGTGAAGTCATGTGAGTGCTTTTTGTGCCAATCTGACTGTGTGAGACATCATACGCGTATGATGTCTTCAGTAATAAAAAATGGTTTTGATGCCTTGAGGTGTTTTGTGATTGTGCTCTAAGCCGTACTAGCTGGTTTTCACTTTTAAAATTCAGTTGTTTAGCTTTGAAACTCCCTGTTGGGCATTTTAATCTCTAAAAGAGATTTCTTCATTTGTGGACATGGTCCCGTAAAGATTCTTCTTCATCTTTAATTCCCCTGCATGTGGATGTTGCTGGGCACCCCCCTGTGACTATGATGAATCATTTGAACTCACAGATGCCCTTTTTGGTGGTTTGTCACTCAATTAGCATCTTTTGTTGAGGAGACTATTGGCGATAATTTTTCTTGATGTTTGACGTTACATGTTGGTTGTTGATGATATGTCGATGACGCCTGTGAAGTTTGATGGCAAACAGACACCTAGCTCTCAGCCGTGAGGCCCAAATGACACTTTGTGGTTCCAAATGCTTACTTGATGTTTTGGTCCACTTTTTGATGATCGATTCGGGGGGAGGCTGTATTGTCTTATAGCCATGCTTGAGACATAACTTCTCATGAAGTCTTGCATCCTTTCGTCGATTCCTTCCCGATGAGTCTCTGTATTGTCCGAAGAGGTTAGGGATTTTTCAATTGACCTAAACCCACATCGGAGGTCATAGAGGTGTTCATTTAGGTTAGGATCAATCCCCTGTCAAGCCTTGTAGCTACCAGCTGGGTGGTTGATGCGTTACGGGCCCATTTTGATTTCTTCCCCATGAAGACACATTGCCATTTTTTGAAGTTTTTTGTGACAAAGATAGTGTAGAACAAGAAAAGCTCATGGTAACCAGTCTACCTCTCATATCTGGCGACGGTTGATGTGTCGTGTGCGTCATATGGAGTTGTAGAAGATCCAAGCGCTCTAGGTCTCCCAAGCTCTCTTTCACTTGTAATAGTGAAAATGAGCTACTAAGTGGGCCCAAAGAAACCTGTATCGAGGTTCCCTGGACCACTTTTTACCAAATCCGACATGTGCCCCTATCTTGTTGTGAAGTTGCTCTGTTTTCGAAGAAATTGTCATTAGTTCAAAAACCGACCCAATTGGCTTTCCGCAACTCTTCTCATATTTGCACCCCGTCTCACCATAAGCTGCCATTCACTTATTAATCACTCCCATATTTTTCTTTTGTTCCCATGTTATTATTTCACCTTTTTTATTTTTCTTTGTATTTTGTTGATTTTTTTTTTTTAAAAAAATCTAACTTGATCTGAAAATTATCAAAAAATCAAGATAATTAGATAATAGCACAATACACCACTATATACATCTATCCATAGTATTTCTGGCCGGATTGCTCCTTTTTTCTCTGTTTTGCATGAAAATTGTGATTTTTACATATATACACACACCTAGAGGCTCATCTTGGTGTTTGTTCTCTGTCATCTGTCACCACACAATAATTAAGGTCATATGTACTCGGGTTTACCAAAATACTCGCAATCAAACACATTAACCCATGAAATCATGGAAAACAGTGTCCCTTTTTACACTTGTAGCATGTGAGTTCCGCATTGAAAATTCCAATGCCTTCCTCCTTCCTAGTCGAAGTCCTCCTGGAAAATAGTGTAGCCCCCTCGTGCATGTGCTGTGTATGGGGACTCAAAAAAGTGCGGCACCGTATGCATACTCAAGCAATGCATGGAAAATCAATGTTGTGCAAGAGGAAGGTATAAGCCTAATGCTTATTGGCATCCAATGTTGAAGCTTCGTATGGATGTATGCTTCTGGTGAGGTCGTCAGAACAATAAACTCTCTAGTATTCTTACTCTTTCTTTGATGGTCAATAGAATTTGTGAAGCCAGGCTGCCCATTGTCTTTGTATCTGTGATTGTTCTTTGTTTAGGTTTCCAAATCTAAACTTTTGGGTATTAATTGACGAGAACTTGCCATTGTTTGTTTATGGAAGTTGTGTATTGGTAGTTCCTGAGGTTGTTGCTTTTGAATCCAGATTCTTGTATGTTGTCTTTGAGCCCGGAGTAACTTCTTTGGTACCCATAGCTGTTTCTGAAAAGAGTTCTATTTCAGCTTCCTTTTTTTAGTAAATGCTCTTGAAGAGCTATTTGTAATTTATTTTTGCTTATCCTGGGCAACTTGATCCTTCCTGATCCAAATCTACTTGATACCTTTGTTGTACGGAATATGTGGATTTTGTGATGGTGCACTTTGGTGTCTTCTGTCCTTTGGCTTATGATTCATCAAACTCCAGTTGTGTACAAGAGTATTTTCCCTAAGGACTTTCTCTTCTTGATTTGAATTGCTCTTTGGAATCCATTGTTGGACAATGGGTGCTTGTAAGGGATGCTTTCCTTTGTCTACCGGTTGTAGCTCTAACTGTTTTCTTGCAGCTTTTGTAGAAAAAATAACTTGCTATTTTTTTGGATCCAATTGTATGTACTCACAATGTTCTAACTCCAGTCAAGTTCAAGGATCTGACCAAGTAGGAAAAGAAAAGCTATGTGGAGCTACGTGCATCATATCCTGATTTGTTTGCCATAGAGTACAAGGATTTTCGGGGAGCCAAAGGAATGGAGCATCGAATTCTTCTTAAGCTCGGGTGCTTGCCAAAGGCATAGAAACTGAGAAGGTTGGGGGACATTCAAAGGGAGGCTTTGTGACAAGAGATCAACAAGCTGTTGTTGCAAGAAAGTATTATATATTCAGTAAAAGAGGCTAAGTGGGTTTCCCCTGTTGTCATTACGCCAAAGAAGAATGGGAAGTGGAGGGTTTTGTGTAGATTATAAACCATTAAATGCTGCGACCAAGCAGAACCACTACCCTTTGCCATTTCAAGATGATATTTTGAACCAAGTTGTAGGACATGAGCAATATTCTATTATGGATGGTTTTTATGGTTACTTAAAGACTACATTTATCTCACCATGGGAGTGCTTTGCGTATCGATGGATGCCTTTTGAATTGGTGAATGCATATGTGACATTTCAAGATTGGATGAATAGGGTATTCATGCCATATCTGGGTAATTTTATCCAAGTTTTTATGGATGATATTGGTTGCTATAGTTCTAGGGCTGTCCAAGTTAAAGTTGTGTTTCCAAAGACTAGATGAAGAAGGCGGGCAACTAAACCCAAAGAAGTGCAAGGTTGCAGAGCCGTGGGCTCATCTTTTGGGTCATGTGGTCTCACGGAATGGTATTGAATCAGATCTTGAAAAAGTAGAGGCTTTAGTTTTGATGGAGCCTCCCATGGATGCGACCGGTTTGGCTTCTTTTGTGCACAAACTCAAGTATTTGGCTAGGTTCTTTTGGATGATCTCCCAATATGTGTATGCCCTACAGAAGCTGAGACAGCAGGTCATGGTTTTCAATGGACTAAAGCTGCACAGGTATCCTTTGACAAGGTGAAGGAAATATTGTGTTAGCTGCCTACGGTGTGTCCTCCTAACAATGAGGATGGTTTTTATGTGGCAATGACGATGGGTATGGTTGCTATAGGTGCATTATTGATGCATAAGGTCGCTAAGTGCTACAAACCAATCTATTTTGACAACAGAGTCATTAGCCCAGGGGAGAGATCATATACAGAGGCTAAACAGTGGGTGATGACCTTGGTCATTGCCTACCACAAATTCAAAGTGCACTTAATCGTGCGGAAATTTTATGTGCTCACATCTAACAATTTGTTGCGTGAAGTGGTACTTCATCTACAACCAACGAGAAGAATAAGGAAATGGGTATTGGAATTGCAGGAGTTTGAATTTGAGTTTAAAATTGACCATACTAGTAGGTCCCATTTATCAGATGTCTTGGTCAACCTACCCATCTAACCAAGGGTAGTAAAAGAAGACGTTGCAGAGGAACTAGATCTGAAGGAATCTTTCATCATGTGGTTTGATGGTGCTTATAGAAGAGTTGTGTAGAAGGCAAGAGGCAGTGTAGTCATTCAGGATCCCGATGGTACCGTAATTTTTTTCAAGGCCTATGATTTGGAGGGTTTTCACACAAATAATGAAGCGGAATACTTGACACTCCATTTGTGGCTCAAGTAGTGTGCCGCGTTTGGAATCATCATGTTGGTAGTTAAGGGGGGTGCCCTCTTAGTTATCAAGCAGCTTTTGGGGTAGTGGCAGGTAAAAAGAGATTCTCTCAAAATTGGTTTTTTTCCATAAAGAAGATGTTAAAGTTCTTTGAGGAAGTGCAGTTCAAGCAGGTTAGGAGAGAACAGAATCAAGAAGTGGATCAGTTAGCTAGCAGTCGAGTGCAGACTTAAGTATCAAGTTTATATGTGGCATTGGCTACTTATGCAGGTAGGAAAGCTCTAAAGGAGGTTGATGATTTTTTGAGTATAGGTCAATGTTTGGAGGGGTTGTCAAAGCTGCAAAAGAGAAGAGTCATTCAAAAGGCAGCTCACTCTAGGGGGAGAAGACTTGATGAACTATGGAAGAGACGGAGTGCTGAGAAGAGTTCTTTACAAGGAGGAGATTGAAATGGTGTTGGAACAATGTCATGAGGAAAGCGGTCATTAGGGTAAGGATCAAGTTTTATTTCACATTTTAAGAAGTGGTTTTTGGTGGCCTTCGATCATACGAGATGTGCACTACTGGTGCAAGACATGTCATCCGTGCCAAACAATTGGTGAAAGGAGGCTAGTATGTGAACCACAAGGTGCTATCATAGCTCAGGATGTGTTTGAGAAGTGGGGATTGGATGCCATCAGTCCATTGCCTAAGTCTGCAAGTGGTAAGAATTACATTGT
The DNA here is from genome assembly GCF_014529385.1 of Adiantum capillus-veneris. Lineage (NCBI taxonomy): Eukaryota > Viridiplantae > Streptophyta > Polypodiopsida > Polypodiales > Pteridaceae > Adiantum > Adiantum capillus-veneris. The sequence goes on along the minus strand of NC_140936.1, from coordinate 25,849,530 downwards.
GGTGGCCATCTATTATCTTACCAGGTGGTTTGAAGCAAAAGCGGTGAAGGAGGCAAATGCCCATACAATTGCTCAGTTGTTTTTTATTGCATATGTTGCCGCTTTGGGGTGCCTTGGGTGCTCATTTCTAATCGGGTTCAGGGTTCTAGAAGCAAACCGGTGCGTGCACTAGTGTAAAAGTTCGGTATGCAGTATAGATTTTCATCTCCATACCATCCTCAGTGCAATGGTTTGGTTGAGAGTGCAAATGGACAAATTGTCAAGATGCTCACGAATTATATACACAAATAGGTTGAAGAGTGTGAAGCTAACCTTGATAAATGTTTGTGGGCATACAAGACCTCTTACAAGGTGGCTACCAACTTCACTTCCTATGAGTTGGTCTTTGCAAGGAAGAGGTGTTTCCTGTTCATGTTCAACTAGGTATGTGGCGGATTAACAAGTCTCACCAAGATTTTTTGTAGGCTTGAAGCCGTGAAGATGGACAGTGAAGTGGCAGCAGATTTCTATGTGAAGCAACGGGAGAAAAGAGTAACAATATTCAATCAGCATTTTCTAGAGAAGCAGATAGAGAAGGGGGATTTGGTGATGAATTTTGAAAGCTATCTCGATTTTACCTTCCAGAAGAAGTTTTAAAAAAAGTGGATAGGGCCTTACAAAGTCCATCAGGCCTTTCCTAATGGAACTTATTTGTTGATGTGGATGGATGGTCGTATTCTCAAGAATAGGGTGAATGGTGTGCATCTCAAGACATATTTTGAGAGAGGGTTGGTGCCACCAGTGCATCAGGTTCTGATAGAGGGGGTTGGGAAACCAACCTGAACAAAATTTACACTTGATGTGAATAGTACTTTGTACATACAATAGTTTTTTTTTTTTTTGCTCAGAATTTTGAATAGTGTTTGCCAGTTTTTGCAGCAAATGGAAGAATAAAGATGTTTTTTGGTTGAACATGAATGGTCAACAAGGGGGTTGGGCAATCATGCTGCAGCCAAAGTGTGTCAACCCTAGCAGAGGGCACAGGTAGTGATGTGTATGCTTAAAGATGCATGGTAAAGAGCTAGAGCAGATGGGAAGAGCTTGCGCAGGCAAGTGGCAGTGGAGATGTAAGCTTTATGTGGTCTTCTAGGCCAAAAGTGCTCCAGATAGGGCTTGACTGGGTGGAAGATGAAGGGTGATCAAAGCTCTATTTCTTGGCACAGAACATGTCCAGACGGATTTTCAAACAGAGCTATGGACTACAAGATATTTGAGTTTGAAGAAAGAGGTGGTTGCAGATCTCAGAAGGGGCCAGATGATGTCATGTGGTTTGTGCCAATTTAGGGCTATGGGAGTGTAGTGCTTGATTTATAGAGCCTCCTTGTCTTTTTGGATCGGCAATCTGAGTCCCGGATGCCAAGATATCAGTAGTCAAAGTTTTGCCAGGGGTCAGGTTGGTATCAATTTTTCCATGCCAAGAAATGTGCAATCTGGTGTTTTTGCACCTCGATGAGGGTCTCGGGTGTGGTGCGCATAGAGAAAAGACAGCAGAAAGTGATTGTCCATCAAATGGAGCCTTGGTTGGCAGGTTATTGCGAATTGAAGTTGGTGCCCAATGGTGCCGGTGTGGTGCCAAGAATTTCTCTAGATTTTAGTTGGCCCAGTTAGAGCGCCAGGGAAGTCAAAATGTGGCTGAGATGGGTGGAGACCAAAGCCAAAAAGATGTGTTATCAGCTGGATTTTGCGGCCTAGAAATCAGGTGACAGTGCAGTGTTTGGCAAGCCGAGCAAGGAGAGCCAAAATGAGGTTTTTTTTTTGAAGCCCTTTATTGAACTTTTGAGGCTTTGGGGGAAGGTGGCCTGAGTGCCACCACTTCTACTAACGGAAGCCTGGCAATAGCGCGCTACAAACCATAAAACGATAAATACGCATACCTGGAATATACACGAGGACGGAATAGTTGTACATGAGCATAGGGAGATAGAGAGTGAGAGAGAGTAAGCGAGAACGTACAGGCGCACCTCCTAGAGCGGAGTGCTATGCCGGCACGGCAAGAGGGAAGGGAGGAGAGAAGAGAAGACACGGGCATTGGGTGCAATCTCTCGCCGTGCAAGAGTGAGCATGTCCCTCTTGCACGTATTTAATTTATAGAAACGTTCATGCTCAAAATTGAGTTACATCCAATTCACACTTGGGCATAAAATAGTTATGGCTCATAAAGAGCTCAATGTAAAAATTAATAGCTGTCTACATCTCAACTTATAACTAAACCATAAATACTAAGGCTTGCCACAGAAAATACAATGGTGGCAGTTTTATTGCGAATAACTGCTATCGCCTTATTGTCCAGCATGTGCCAATCACTAATCTGCTCACACAACACCCAACAAGTGATCATATTCCACAATTCAAATCAACATTGCAATACTTCATCAGAATATCAAATATTTCACAAATATCATCAAAATATCAATTCCATTACATACCCCGGGGTTGAGAAGAGAATTTTCCTCAATTGTTACCAAAACCAAACTAGTGACAGTGGTAGCCAGCCACCACTGGTAGAGTGTTCTAGTAATTGGGTGTTGCCTAGATCGGTGGATCTACACCAAATCGGTGAATCTACACTAGTAGAGAGGCACTGCCTAAATCGGCGAATATGTGTCTCTAGGTGTGTGGTATGCAAGTATCAGGTGATGGTAGTGCGGACTCAGTGATTGTTCAAAATCCCATTGACACTCTTCCAAAGAATGGTCATGTCATGATCTAAAATTATTTCGGGAGTCAGAATTTATTCATCTTCCTCAATGAAGGGGGGGTCCGGTGTGGTAGGGGTGTCGGGAATAGGTCCCTTGTGTGGTCTCAACAAACTGACATGGAAGGAGTTGTGTATTTTTCAGTGTGAGGGAATGCCCAAGCGGAACGCATTGTCATTTATCTTATGAAGAATTTTGAATGGGGCATAAAATCTAGGGGCCAATTTCACTTTAGGATGTTTTTCTACACTTTTTAAGCACTGTTTTTATATTCTAAGCCAAACAAGGTCGTTTTCTTTAAAAGATGCAGGTCTTCGTTTCTTATTAGCTTGTGTAGTGTATCATTGTTGTGCTCATTTAATGCAAGCTGTGGCTTCTTGTAAAATGTGTGTGTGATCTCTTGCTAAAGTGTCAGCCGCAGGGACATCAATGCTAATAGTGGAGACAGGGACAGGGAGTTTCTTCCCATAGACAATTTCAAAAGGTGCACGGTTTGTGGAGGAGTGGGGGGTGTTATTGTAAGCAAATTGAAGCATAGGGAGGTGTTGGTCCCAGTTTGCAGTATTTTCAGTTGTCATAATAATCAATATCTAATTCTCCTAAATGATTTTCTCATATTAAACTGATCATTTAATGTGGGGAAGTGCCAGGGGAGAAAAAGCTAGAATATTGGTTAAGCTAGCAGACCGGCCACAGTAGGGATCCAAAGGAGGGAAAATAGGGATCCAAAGGGGGGGTCATCTTCAAAAGAGCCATGTGCAACAATGGGATAAAAAGACCCTAAGGTTCAGCCCATTAAACTTCCAAAATGCTAAGGTTCCAAAATTCAAAGGTTGTGTCCAAAGGTCAACCATAGGGAAAATTGGATGCTTTGTGTGTGCCCTAAAAGTCTTTACACATCCCTACATGGGAGGGGGCAATCCCTAAATGTAGGCCACACAAAGCCACACACACAGGCTCCCTTTACACAAAGGGAATGAGGGACACATGTCAGCTCCCTAGGCCAGATGCCCACAAGGTGTGCCCAATTTCTATTGGAAGACCCTTGTAGTGGACCAATGAGAATTAAGCTAGAGTAAATCTAGTTTAATTAATTTAAAAACATTTAATAAAAGAAACCAATGAGAATTAAGTCTCCCAGAAGACTATCGGGCAGTCTCCCAAGGGGTCCAATGAGCATTCAGGAGCCCCATGGCTTGCCTGATTCCTATTGGCCAGGAGGCAAAGGGGTCGAATGAGAGTTTAGTTTAATTATCTAATTACCTAAAGCTCTCACAAAAGGGGAAAAGGGGACACATGTCAGAAGGCTATCACTTATGCTGCTTAATTGTAATTGGCTTGACTTGGGGAGGGCCAATGAGTCCTCAGGAAGAGCAATTAGCAAGAGGGCTCGCCGAAGAGAGAGAGGGGACTGATTTTTGCAAGGCATTATCACACACACACTCACACAAGCTCATGTGTGAAGAAAGAGAAGACTATCTCTTCCCAAGCACTCTTGTAATTCTCATTAGGAATCTATTCTAATGAAATGCCCAGTATGTTCATGCTAGTTTCCGCTACACATAAGTTATTAGGCCATTAAATGTTACATTGGTATCAGAGCTCAAGGTTTCACTTTTCTTGCTCAAGAAGGGAGGTCCTCAAGCTAGCTACAAATGGTTGGTATTATTAATTGCCTGTGAGTAAGTAGAATAGGGATTTTTCAGCCTTGCAGTGCGCCTGCCTTTGTGCAGTTAACGGGGCATCACCGTTGAGAGCTATGGTCTTAATAGTGGAGTCCTACGGGGATTGCCTATGGCTTAACCACTATTGAGCTATTAGAAGCTTGACAGGAGCTGGTGCTATTTTGGTGTTGAAAGACCCTCTCTTCTATTCCTTGCAATTAATGGTATTCGAGCCGCGGGTACAGTAGCTTGAGTGCTTTTTCTAAAGGGGTAAAGAGGAGTAGCAACTAGGGCGTGAAGTGCCAAAGTACACCTAAAATGTTTACACCTAAAAGTTGTTAGAATGGCTGACAATAGTAAAGAGGGTGAAATTAATGCTAATAACTTTGATTCTGCTCATGAGCAAGCTACTAATGATGCTTCAATGCTTGTTAACTATCTTGTTTCTAGGCTTCAACAAGCCATGGGCAATCCATCTCTCCAAGGTGAAGTGCAACGACAGCTCCGTGCTCACGGGATTCTTCAAGATAATCACCATGACGAGAGAACACCTAGGAAGACTCCTTGTGAGACTACCAAAAGAGGTCTCTCTCCAATTTGGGAAGAAGAAGAGAATCCTTATGAAGGGCTCAAGAATTTACTTCTTGATGATGCATCTCCTTCCCAAAGGAGAACTCAAGAGCCTCCACTGAAGGAACGAGAAAGAAGCGAGTCTCCCGCCACCTCGGCGGAGATGGCTCCACGAAGACGGCGGGCTAAACACTTTCCATCACCACCAAAGCGGAGAAGACCATCGTATTCTTCTCCTCACCACAATTCAAAGAGGGACGATAAAAAGCAATTGAAGAAAAAGGCGAGAAAGAGGACACCCTCTTCTCCATCTTCTTCATCCTCTTCCTCTTATGAAAGCTATGGTGAAGACGACAAAGATCAAGACAACAAAAAGGCGAGAAAGAGGTCACCCTCTTCTCCACCTTCTGAAGAAAGTGATGGTGCAACTTTTGAACCATAAAAAAGAAGAGGCCATAGGAAATCCTATGCCGCATGGAAGAGGTCGTCCAAGCTGAAGAAATTCAAAGTGGGAGGGAAGAGCATCTCTTTCCTTACCTATGATGGTACCTTTGGTGCCATGGACAAAGTCTTGGCCTTTATCCAGCAATTCGATGCGGCGTTTGGAGATGAGGGCTTCACGGAGTCCTCTAAGCTACGCCATGTAGCTATGCACTTTCAAAAGTCCGCCAGACAATGGTGGTCTAGCCTATGAGCCAACGGTGAAGCTCCATGAATATGGAAAGCTTTAAGAGATTCCATTATGAAGCAGTTTTTGGCCACCGATGCCAAAGACAAAGTACTCACCGAATGGCGAAGCTTAAAGCTCTCTCCCAATGAATCCATCCACAAATATGTAGACAAGTTTTGGGACTTACGACTCAAATCCACTGTCCTCAAAAAGTTGGATTTTGGAGAGCAAAAGCAACAATTTTGTGCGGGCTTAACCAAAGAAATGGCGGAGTATGTCAACTCCCAAAGGCCACGTACCATATCGGCGGCAATACACCATACTATGGTGGCCTCTCGAATCAATTTCCAAACGGGGGCAAAAAGAAATAATAAGCCCCCGGAAAACAAGGGCTCCAATGAGCCTAAGGGGAAGGACAATACCCAAAAGTCTCCTAAGGGCAACTCCAACAAAGCTAAAGAGAAGGGAGTTTACAAAGGTAAGAATAAACTCTCTCCTGAAGAGCTTGAGCGTTATCGTAAGGATAACCGATGTTTCAAGTGCGGCGAACAAGGGCATGGGTACCGCGCTTGTTCCCAAAAGAACAACCACCAAGATCCTCCTAGAGCTTCCTTGGTTGAAATCCAAGAGGAGGAGACTCACCAAACTCTACTCAAAGGATCTCCTCTATGCCATGCTTGGGGAAAGGTAAGAGAACATGATGCTTTTATTCTCTTTGACCCTGGTTCTACTCACAATTTTATATCTATAGAGTTGGCCACCAAGCTAGGCATACAATCCTACGAGATGGGAGATGTCCTACCCGCAGATGTCCAACCAAAAGGAATTAGAGTTATCCAATTTTCTCAAGGGGTTTCAAGATGTTTTTATTGACGACATCCCTTGTGAGCTACCTCCGAAACGAGGTAATGATGACCATGCAATTGAACTTCTTCCAGGAAGCTCACTGCCTAATAAACCTCCTTATAGAGTTTCTCAAGCTCAACAAGAGGAGATTATGCGGCAAGTGCATGAGTTAGTTGAGAAGGGCATGGTTAGGCCTAGCTCATCTCCATTTTGTTCACCTGTGCTATTAGTGCAAAAGAAAGACGGCACATATCGTATGTGTGTCGACTATAGAGCACTAAATAGGATCACTATCAAGAAAAGGTTTCCCGTTCCACGGGTAGAAGACCTATTTGATCAGCTACAAGGATTGACCTACTTCAGTAGGATTGACCTAAAAAGTGGCTATCATCAAATAAGGATAGTTGATCAAGACATTGTAAAGACCGCATTTCACACCACATTTGGTCTTTACGAATACATTGTCATGTCTTTTGGCTTGACCAATGCACCAGCCACATTCAACCGCTTGATGGAGAAGCTGTTCAGGCCTCATCGAACCTTCACTGGAGTGTTCTTTGATGATATTATCATCTACTCTAATTCATTGGAGGAACACAAGAAACATCTCCAGGTAATATTTCAAGTTTTAAGAGAGAATAAACTTTATATTAATCGAAAGAAAAGTGATTTTTTCTTGAAGAGATTTAGTATTTAGGTCACATTATCTCTCAAGATGGCATCCAAATGGATCCATCCAAGTTAGAGGTAATAAAAGGATGGCCTAAACCAAGGAATCTTCATGAACTAAGAAGCTTTATAGGTATGTGTGCATACTATAGACTCTTCATAGAAAAGTTCTCACAAATTGTGGGACCATTACATGACCTAACAAATAAAACCGTTAGGTATACATGGTCTGCTAAGGAGAACAATGCTTTCGAAAATCTTAAAGAAAAGCTTATCTCTCAACCTGTGCTTACACTACCAGATCTCTCAAAACCATTTGAGGTCCAATGTGATGCTTGTGGTGATTGCCTTGGAGCTGTTTTGCTCCAAGAAGGGCATGCCATAGGCTACGAGAGTCGAAGGCTCGACCCTGTTGAGCAAGCTCTAGGCATATATGAAAAGGAACTCCTTGCAGTTCTACATGCCTTAGACTCATGGAAGCACTATTTATTGGGGACTCCTTTCATTCTGCGAACGGATCACCAAAGTCTTAAGTACTTCATGACACAGACCAAGCTTTCCGACAAACAAATGAGGTGGGCAAATTTCCTTTCGCAATTTCATTTTCATATTGCTCACATTGCTGGCAAGCATAATCAAGTAGCTGATGCACTCTCAAGACAGCCGAGAGTGAATGTGGTTTCCATAGCAACTCACAATGATCTATCTTCAATGATAGATGAGTATGCTATTGATCCCAATTTTAGAGATGTGATTTCAGCCCTTGCATTAGGGAAGAAAGAAGAACCAGTTACTTTACAAGATGGTTATCTTCTCTATGGAAATAGACTATGCGTTACTAACTCACTACGTGAGAAAGTAATGTATGAATCTCATGCTCCACCTTATGCGGGGCATAAAGGGATTCAGTCTACCTTAAAGGGAATGGAAACATATTTCTATTGGCCTACCATGAAAGTAAACATACAAGATTATGTTTCCAAATGTGTGGTATGCCAAAACACAAAATTTGATAGAGGGAAGCAACTTGGATTGCTTCAACCCTTTCCAATACCTATTTCACCATGGGAGAGCATATCCATGGATTTTATCTTTGGATTGTCTAAGTCTATCCATGGGAATATGGGAATATGGACGATAGTAGACAGGTTTAGTAAACAAGCTCATTTTATACCTCTCAAAAAGACTATCAAAGCCCATCAAATGGCAACCCTCTTCATTTCACAAATTTTCAAGTACCATGGCTTGCCAATGTCCATAGTGTCGGATAGAGATCCTAGAATTACCAGTAATTTCTGGAAGGGTCTCTTTGAGAACTTAGGGACAAGGCTAATTTTCTCTTCAGCCTATCATCCACAAACGGATGGCCAAAGTGAAATAACTAACCTAACCATTCTCAATCTACTAAAAGCCTATGTAATGGAAGTAGATCAAAGATCCCAATGGGAGAAGTACTTACCCTTAGTGGAGTATGCTTACAATAACACTGTACATACTTCAACGGGAAAAGCACCTTTCGAGGTAATTGAGGGAAGATCAAAAATTCCCTTGCTACTTAAGGTACATGGGAAGATCTTCGTTGCAAATGAGTATAGCCGAGACCTACAAGAATCTTTTCAAAAGATTAAGGATGCTATCTCTATCTCATAGCAAAGGAAAAAGGATGCTACTGACAAGCACAGAAGAGCCCAAGCCTTTAAAGAAAACGATTGGGTCTTGTTAAAGTTTCCCAAGGCTCCATTAAGGCACACAACGGGCAAGAATCCTACGGGCCACCAAAAGTACTATGCTAAACTAGCAAAAAGGTACTATGGTCCCTTTCAGATTCTTAGGCCAATCAATGAGATGGCCTATCAACTCAAGTTTCCCAATCATTGGCTCATACACAATTCTTTTCATGTGAGCCTATTAAAGCCTTACAAAGGAGAGCCACCTCAATAACCAACTATTGAAGACCCACCGAAGATCGAGGACCAAGAGGAGGTGCTTTAGCCCGAGTCCATTCTCCGACATGAAGACAAGGTATTAAGAGGTGGTAAGACTATCCGACGATATCTTATTAAGTTTGAAAATTATCTTTTTGAAGATGCTAGATGGATGCAAGGCATACAATTAAAGGATAACCTAAACCTTGTCAATGCTTACAATGCTTCCCAAGAGTAAGAAAATGTACAAAATGTTAAAAATGAACAAAGTTTTTGTCTTATAAGACTCTCTCTTTTTTTATTTGTGCACAAAAATGAAGTAGTATGCATGCTTAGATCAAGTTTGCGGAGACGACGTCTCCCAAACACCAAATAGAGCTTGTCACTCTACTATGGAAGACTGGTAGGACTAATGTGAAGACATGCTTGCGGCAGCCTCAGGCTCTCAAGCGCCAAATGGACTAGTCATCCATTGTGGAATGATGTCGTAGGGTAACATAGGGATCCTCTACCCGCTAAGAACAGGACTCATGAATATGCTTTATCTTCTCTACACAATAGTCGAGGACGACTATGATTTCAAGAGAGAGGTAATCTCATAATAATCAATATCTAATTCTCCTAAATGATTTTCTCATATTAAACTGATCATTTAATGTGGAGAAGTGCCAAGGGAGAAAAAGCTAGAATATTGGTTAAGCTAGCAGACCGTCCACAGTAGGGATCCAAAGGAGGGAAAATAGGGATCCAAAGGGGGGGCCATTTGCAAAAGATCCATGTGCAACAATGGGATAAAAAGACCCTAAGGTTCAGCCCATTAAGACTTCCAAAATGCTAAGGTTCCAAAATTCAAAGGTTGTGTCCAAAGGTCAACCCTAGGGAAAATTGGATGCTTTGTGTGTGCCCTAAAAGTCTTTGCACATCCCTACATGGGAGGGGGCGAGCCCTAAAGGTAGGGGATGAGAGAGAAATCCACACACACACACACACAGGCTCCCTTTACACAAAGGGAATGAGGGACACATGTCAGCTCCCTCGGCCAGATGCCCACAAGGTGTGCCCAATTTCTATTGGATGACCCTTGAAGTGGACCAATGAGAATTAAGCTAGAGTAAATCTAGTTTAATTAATTTAAAAACATTTAATAAAAGAAACCAATGAGAATTAAGTCTCCTAGAAGACTATCGGGCAGTCTCCCAAGGGGTCCAATGAGCATTCAGGAGCCCCATGGCTGGCCTGATTCCTATTGGCCAGGAGGCAAAGGGGTCCAATGAGAGTTTAGTTTAATTATTTAATTACCTAAAGCTCTCACAAAAGGGGAAAAGGGGACACATGTCAGAAGGCTATCACTTATGTTGCTTAATTGTAATTGGATTGACTTGGGGAGGGCCAATGAGGCCTCAGGAAGAGCAATTAGCAAGAGGGCTCGCCCAAGAGAGAGAGGGGGCTGATTTTTGGAAGGCATTATCACACACACACTCACACAAGCTCATGTGTGAAGAAATAGAAGACTATCTCTTCCCAAGCACTCTTGTAATTCTCATTAGGAATCTATTCTAATGAAATTCCCACTATGTTCATGCTAATGTCTGCTACACATAAGTTATTAGGCCATTAAATGTTACATCAGTGGTATAAGATCGAAGAAGGTCCATAATAGTACTGTTTGTGGCTTCTGTTTGACCATTACTTTCAGGGTGAAAGGCAGATGTGAAATTCATTTTAGAGCCTAACTTTTTGGCTAGGGCGACCCAAAAATGATTGCAAAAGCGTCCATCACAGTCGGAGAGAATGACCTTGGGAAATCCGTGATAAGGAAAGATGGTTTGGAGGAAAAGATTTGCAGTCTGTGGTGCAAACAATGTCTTTTTGCAGGGTACAAAGTATGCTTGTTTGCTAAAACGGTCAACTATGGTCCATATCATGTCATTGTGTGAGGATGTTGTAGGAATTCCCGTGATGAACTCCATGGAGATTTTATCCCAAGGGCCAACAGGGATGGGGAGAGGCATTAAAAGACCATAAGACTTACCATGATGATGTTTAACTCTTTGACATAGCAAACATTCTGAAACAAATTTTGTGATATCCTGCTTCATTCCAGGCCAAAGAAACTGATCTTGACATGCAGTGAGTGTGGATTGAATTCCTCGATGACCCATATATGGTGGTGCATGCATTTCAGTCATTGCTAGTTCCTTGAAGGGTGTTGTGATCCATAGCTTTTGCTGAAAATGAAGATAACCATTTGCCAATGTGTAGTGTTCATTGGGAAGACCATTATTGTGAGTTATTTCAAACCAAGCACGTGAAAAATGTGGATCGTGAGCATATGTGTTAGGCATAGAATGAAAAGATTGCACATCACTCACAGAAATGTGATTCAAATAAGCATGCTTGATTTTATCGAAGACACATGAACGAGTAACAAAGAGTACATTCACTTCAGGTTTTCTACTTAATGCGTCTGCTACTACATTTGCTTTACCTTGTTGGTATTGTATCATAGGATGAAAATTTTGAATAAAACCGGCCCATTGGATATGACGGTCAGAAATGGTAGATTGAGTCTGAAGATGTTTAATGGCCTGTTGGTCAGTCTTGATTAGAACTTCAAAGCCCATAAGGTAGTGTTTCCACATGTCTAGAGCATGGACCACGGCTAGCAATTCTTTATCGTACGTGTTGTATTTGGTTTCAGATGGTTTGAGTTTTTGACTTTCGTAGGCAAGTGGGTGATCATTTTTCATTAAGACTGCGCCTATGCCTGATCCACTCGCGTCTATAACAACTACAAACAATGGTTGTGTGAAGTTGGGTAATTGTAGGATGGGGGTATGTGTAAGGAGATACTTGAGAGTGTCAAATGATTTTTGTTGTGCGGGGCCCCAATGGAATGGTACTTTTTTACGAAGTAGAGTGGTCATTGGTGATGCTATGTGTGAGTAGTTTTTGACAAATTTCTGATAAAAGCCTGCTAAACCTAAAAAGGATTTTATGTCATGCACGGATTTGGGGATAGGCCATGTTTTAATAGTGTCAATGTTTTGAGGGTCAACAGATATACCTTTTTCTGAGACTATGTGGCCTAAATAGTCAATGTGTGTTTGAAAAAATGTACTTTTGTCTGGGTTTGCAAACAACTGGTGGTCAGGCAATAACTCAAAGACAATATGCAGGTGATTTTTGTGTTCGTTCTTATCACGACTAAAAATAAAAATGTCATTAAAGAACACAATAACAAAGTCCTGATAATCAAGAAATATTTTGTTCATCATCCTACCAAAAGTGGCAGGTGCATTTGTGAGACCAAACGGTAAGACAATAAACTCATAATGACCAGACTGGGTACGAAATGTAGTTTTAAAAATATCACTAGGGTGCATACGGATTTGATGGTATCTTGATTTCAAGTCAATTTTGCTAAGCAGTTTCGCTCCGCGTGAGCAATCTAGGAGGTCGTCTATACGTGGGATGGGATATCGGTTTTTGACAGTGACCTTGTTTAATGCATGGTAGTCTATGCACCTGCAAAAAGTGTTGTTTTTCTTTTGGAGTAGGAGAACTAGGGCACCAAAAGGGGATGCACTAGGATGGATGAGGCCCTTATCTAGGAGTTCAGTGATTTATTTTTGGATTTCTTGTTGGTGCAAGGGACTATGTCTATATGGTGCTCTGTGTGGAGGTTGTGAGCCTGGAAAAATTTCAGTTTTATGATGTAATTCACCACGAGAGAGTGGGAGGTGAGGGGGGTAATCATCCACAAAGCAATCATTATACTGTGAGAGGAAATCATTATGTGTGTGAGAGAGAGACGATTGTGTGTGCTCCACTTCAGTAACAAATATCATGTATGCTTTGTCATCCTTTCGTAGTGCACGTTTTTCTTGTGTGTGTGATATCAAGGGAAACATAGCAAGTGATGCATCAACAGAAAGTGAAATAGATTTTCCATTGAAAGTGAAATTCATTGTGTGTGTGTGATAGTCAATTTGTAGATTACGTTGGTGTTGAGAAGGCATGCCTAAAATGATATCGGTGGATTGCAATGGTGCAATGAAAAAATCACGTTGTTTTGTGTAATCACCAATGGTAATTGTGAGAGATTTAATTTCACGTGTGCCATTGTACCTAGTACCTTGAAAAGCACATTTAACTTTGTATGTAGATAGTGTGGTGGTTAAATTCAATTTTCCTACCAATTTTTCAGAAATAAAATCGTGTGAACTACCATCATCGTGTAAAATAGACACACTTGAATTTTGAATTTTGCCTTTCTGACGGAGCAAAGCATGAATGGAAATTGGCGTACCTGATACGTGCGGAGGGGTTGCGGCTGTCCAATCAACCATGGCGTCATCTAAGGGTTCTGATTCATCTTCGATGTTGTGTAGATGCATTGTATGTTGGCGAGGACCGGTTGGACGGTTGTTGGTGTTGTTGGCCTCAACGTGGCCATATTGGCGGCATTTGAAGCACCAAATACCATTGCGACGTGCGGGGGGGTTGGGGTGACAATGTGTGCTTGATGTTTGAGGTGCAGTGTGTGTGGGTGGAGTGGTGGGATTGTGTTGTGGGAGATGATTATTTTGGTGACAACGAGGAAAAGGGGGTGGAAGGTTTTGTATGTAATAATTTGTGCGAGGGTTTTAATTACACCTATTGAAATTATTACCATTGCGATTGCGGCTGCGGTTGTTGTTACTACACTGATTGCGAGGTTGAAAATTGGGATGGTCGGGGTTGCGCGTGTTGCGCACTTCATGGATGATAGAGTTGGTTTCTTTCTCAGCATCGTAGGCCAAGGATATAGCTTCATAAAGAGACGTCGATTTAAGAGAATTGAGTTTTGACTGTATACCATTGGGAAGACCGTCTTCATATTTGCGTTGGAGAGACTCTACAAGCACTTCTTCTACCATACGGAGGAGTAGAAGACGTTCCCAGAAGCGGTCAGTGTAACGAGAGATGTTGTCTTCTTGCATCCAGGAGAATTTGGCCCAAGCACAACGAGCGTGAAGGCCAAATTGAGGGGGTAGGAAGGAATCTTTGACCCGTTGTTGAAAGTTGTCCCAAGTTGATGATCGTTCTGCTGTTTTACAAAGCACGCTCCACCAGAGTGAAGCCTGACCAGAAAGGTGATTAGTAGCACATTTATTTTATCCTTTTTAGTGAAAGATTCGCCAGCAAAATAATCGTCGAATTGAGTTAACCAAGACAACACCATTTTAACAATTTTGCGACCATCAAACTTGAAAAACGTGAAAGATTTTTGACTTATCTTTGCCTCTTTGTTGGATTGTTGAGCTTCAAACGAAGCCTTCAAAATTTTGATCATACATTCATCTTCGTTGTCGTCTTTGCGTGCTCGTTTCTGATCATTTGCGGCGAGGCGTTGATTCGCAATGTCTAATTTCTGTTGCAGCAAGAATACTTGTTGCTCCAAGGTTGGTGCTGGGAGAGGTGAATCATTGGTCCAATCGGAGGGGGCACTAGCGCCGTTTGTATCCATGATATTTGGGGAAATTGGTAATTACGTTGAATTGCTCCCAATCCCTATCCGGGGTAGAAGGTTTGCGGCTAATAAATTCGACTAACCTGATTCCACATTGTCAGAACCGCCAGGTAGTGCGAAGCTCACGATGGTGTAGAGAGCCTGCGAGGTTTTTGTTGTAGAAGCAATGCAAACGAGTGTGTCTCTAGTTGTGAATGCGGCTCAGCAGAGGAGGCATATGATTTTAGAAGAACGACGAGGATTACCACCCTGTTGGTTGTTGAGCTTATATGTGAAGCTACTCAATATATGGCTTCTCTATATATGGCACCCAGGTCCCCTCTATATATATCATCTCATGTGTGTATTCTACACACTTTGGGGTTCTACTTCTGTGCTCTCTCCTTCTCTCTCGATGTGGTCTACAACTTTCCAGAAGGAAGTGTTTTCAAATTCTGCACCGATTTTGAGTTATCGTTCGCGGACTGCGTACATACCTGAAAAGCAACTTTTGCTTTTTATTTTTGATTTTTCTGCTAATTGGAAACGATTTTGCAAAAACTACCCTCATGAGAGACTGGAATCGATGTGGTCTACAACTTTGCACAAGGAAGTTTTTTCAAATTCTGCACGGATTTTGAGTTATCGTTCGCGGACTGCGTACATACCTGAAAAACAGCTTCCGCTTTTTGTTTTTGATTTTTCTGCAAATTAGAAACGATTTTGCAGAAACTACCCGCTCAAGAGACTGGCATCGATGTGGTCTACAACTTTCCAGAAGGAAGTGTTTTCAAATTCTGCACAGATTTTGAGTTATCATTCGCGGACTGCGTACATACCTGAAAAGCAACATTTGCTTTTTGTTTTTGATTTTTTTGCTAATTGAAAATGATTTTGCAGAAACTACCCGCCTGTAAGACCGGAATCGATGTGGTCTACAACTTTGAAGAAGGAAGTGTTTTCAAATTCTGCACCGATTTTGAGTTATCATTCGCGGACTGCGTACATACCTGAAAAACAATTTTCGTTTTTTGCTTTTGATTTTTCTGCTTATTGAAAACGATTTTGCAGAAACTACCCGCGTGAGAGACCGGAATCGATGTGTTCTACAACTTTGCAGAAGAAACTACCCGCTATGGGGATTGGAATCGATGTGGTCTATAACTTTGCAGAATAAAGTTTCTCTAAATTCTGCATCGATTTTGAGTTATCGTTCGCGGACTGCGTACATACATAAAACTCGGACTGCGAATATGTTTGAAAATCAAAATTTTACTTTTTGCTTTTGATTTTTCTTATAATTGAAAACTTCTCAATTATATTTTTCTTCATCAATCATATATTTGTTACTGACGTAACTTTGCTGCAGAAGCCAGTTACACATCGTTCCGATTCAGTCGAGCCGTTGATGATCGTCCAAATTCTATCGCGCTACTATTGGTACATGATCTTTTGTTATATGATATACTCGTTCATTGATTCTCGTATAATTATTCTTTTAGAGATATAGTTTACGTCGTTTTATTGATAATTTCTCATTGATACCATAGTGATTTTGATGGTACCATGATGATGTTTTGTTAATACTTTGGTCATGGTGATTTTTGTTGATACCATGATGATATGTCATTGATACCATGGTTATTCTCGGTGGTGCCATGATGATATTTCGTTGATACCATGGTTATTCTCGGTGATTCCATGATGATATTTCGTTGATTCCATGGTGATTTTTGTTGATACCATGATGATGTTTTGTTGATACCATGGTTATTCTCGGTGATACCATGATGTTGTTTCGTTGATACCATGGTTATTCTCGGTGATGCCATGATGATGTTTTGTTGATACCATGGTTATTCTCGGTGATGCCATGATGTTGTTTCATTGATACAATGATTATTCTCGGTGATATCATGATGCTTTTCGTTGATACCATGATCATTTATTCATTTTTATTGAGATAATGATGATATTTTGTTAATACTTTGATGGTATTCATTGATCACTACATTGATAAATGTTGTTTTATGTAGTATATACACATATCATTTGTATCACGTAATCACACATTTTATACTTTTACGTTTATACTTTATGTACCATATGTTGTCGTGTGTATATATGTCGTCAAAAGAGTGGCGTCGCGAACCATCTCTTATGGCATTGTGAACGTAATTATTTCATTAACGATGCTAATAATTTTCATGACATGTTCTTTTTGGAGTCTATGATCTATGTAGGATTGATCAAAGAATTGATTTTATGAAGACAAACTTGGTGACAATAAAAGATTTATGAAGATATGTTTGGTGATGCCATATTGATGACAACATGAAGACATGTTTGGTGATGCGATATTGATGACAAGCTACACAGCAGATTCACGGAGACACTTTTGATTACAAGCTAATCGATAGCTTTTACACCTCTTTATTGAACCTTTGTATTCATTATTGTATTTGATAGGATAGGAGTAATGTAACTCCTCATAAAACATTCATTGTAAAAGGAGTGATGTAGCTCCTCGTAAACATTTGTATATTTAATGATTTTTATAATATAACGGTGGGTGTATATAGAGATGTGGGTTTTTCCCTTGATCCCCCAAGGGTTTTTTCATCCACAGTTAGGGACCCTTATTTGAGCGGGGGTGTTGAGCTTATATGTGAAGCTACTCAATATATGGCTTCTCTATATATGGCACCCAGGTCCCCTCTATATATACATCATCTCATGTGTGTATTCTACACACTTTGGGGTTCTACTTCTGTGCTCTCTCCTTCTCTCTCAACATTGGTGAGGTGCGACAAGGTCGGTCTAGGCGAAGAACGATGATGGCTATCATTGCGGCTTATTTTGCAATAGCAATGGATATGTCTCGAGGGTCGCTGTTTGGCTACGGCGATGCGGTCCGTTCCATCAAGATGTTGAGGATGATGACACTGTGTATGTGTGTGTGTGTGTGTATTAGGCAGCCTATGAGGGTATGTGTGTAGTTTCCCTTTGGTAATCCCTCTCTTCTCTGTAGGTAGTTGGGAGTAGAAAAAAAAGAATACCCCACAAAAAGAAAAAGAATAGAGCCCTTACTGTTTTGTTTTGAACGCCATTCTCATCTCGTTGGTATCCGCCAAGAGAGAAGAGAGAGAGACTATCAATGGAGTGAGTCACTGGAGGTGTTCCTTTTTTTGAGAACCGTTGCATGGCAATCCAAAAGAAGGGGTCACAGAGACGATATGCAATGGTTGGTATGCCTTGCAGTGGTTCGTGAGGCCGTTATCACTTCGTTAGGTTTAGTGGTTGGAGGATAGAGATATGGGATTGCTTTCTCGTCTTCCAATTGATGAGAAGTGGGGCGGGGTTGTTGAATACAAGAGGGCAAGAGAAAAAGAGACAGAGAAGGTGTGGTCAACATGTGAGAAAGAGAGAGAAAGAGTGGTTCAGCAGCGTCCGGGGTGTTGGGTAGTCAGAGATGCCACAGATAAAGGTGAGGTTGAGAGCGCAGTGAACTCGGAGGGGGGAGAAGTAGGTAAACTAAAAAGAAATCACTGCCGCAGGAGTAGCGGGGCGGTGATTGAGGGCTAAAGGGTCGAAGACCAGAGGAGAGCCGATGGAGGCTGGTTTTCCACGTCGCGTACGATCGGCAAGGCCTGCTGAGCCCTCTGTAGGTGGAGTGGCGCCCCCAACAGCCTGTGAGGCGGACGCAACACAAAGACAGAGAGGGAGAGGAGACGACAACAAAAAAAAAACAGGCCTTTGCTACTGACAACCTTGCGCCTATTCTTGAAACCCACGGCTACTGCATATCTTGCATCCTTTATTGTTGAAAATAAGAAGTTCATTATTATTATTAATATTTTCCTTAGGGATGTTTCCCGTGAAATATTCTTGAACCTTGATGTGGGGGGTTCCTTTGAGACGGAGCTATGAATTCTCTTTATCATATCCATTGCGAGGTTTCCTATGTTTTCCCCCTACGTTGAGGGAAGAGATGAGAAAGATATATATGTATATATGTATGTGTACACCTATTTCAATTTAAATTTGTGCTCGAGCTCCTGTTGTATGTCTTTGATTCACCTATGATCTTAAAACATCGAATTTTTTTTCTTCTTCTTCTTCCTATGTTGTACACATCCCCGATAAAACTAAGAGTTTCTCTTAATCAACTACGTACACTAGCTATGTCGATATTATTAGTATTACTATTAAGGGTGTTAAAATTGGTTGCATATCACATGAAACACCGTCATAACCCTATCACAGATGAAATTAAGGTTTTGGTCTACACATTTTGGAAAGTGGAGACTTGCGTTTCACCGAACAAGAAGGATGTTTGTTGAAAGAGGATGTGGAGGAAAAGGTACATAGAACACCCTGTGTACCTACTAGATGAGCCTCAGGTGATCAATCAATTACTTGTACCATAACTTATGCATTTTATGCATTGCATATCTAGTGCATATTAACTTGTATATATTGATCAATAGCATACTAATCTGTAGATTTTTTCTACTTAGCATATGGAATGTGCTAGTTAGCATATTGAATGTACTAATTAGCATATGGAGTATGCTAGCTAGCATGCCTTGGGTTCTAAATAGCATACAGAGCTAGTTGGTTAACACAATATATATACTAATTGTAATATTTAATGGCCTAGTAACTTGTGTGTAGCGGAAAATAGCATGAACATAGTGAGCATTTCATTGGAATAGATTCTTAATGAGTATAACAAGAGTGCTTGGGTGGAGAGAGCAACAATATGCATAACACCTAGTTATATAGGCATGAACAACACTTGAAAAGAGAGAGAAATTAAGCTATTAACAACAATTGAGAGCCGGATTTACATGGAGCCGGTCCCCCCTGCAAAAGGCTTTGTATTATAGGTTTCCCCCATCAAGGGAGACATTTTACAATATAATTCTTTGTGTTCCTTCAATAACTAGCTAGTGCAATGAAGATGAATCTTCAAGCACTAAGAAAACACTTATAAAACACAACATCAATTCCCTCACGGTCTCAGACCCAAGACCTCACACACCTTAGAAGATGGTGAGAGCTGGCAGGGTATGAGAGTAGATTGAGAGGAAGAAGGAGTAGTCTTACACATATCTCCTCACATAATCACTCATAAAAGCTTAGCATAGATAAGTAATTAGCATGGTAGAGGATATGAGAATGCATTGAAGCTTGTCTCTTGGTTGCATTTGCATCACAAAGCCAAGAGTTGTTGGTGTAGGCCTCCCTTCTCACAAGCTTGGAGTAGATGATGAGCTTTCCATTAAATCTTGAAAAGGAGAGAGAGAGTCTTCTTGCTCCACACATGATATTGTTTGAGTGTGTGTGTGTGTGTGAAAATTCCTTCACGACTCATCCCCCTCTCTCATCTTGGTTGACTCCTCCTGCTGGCTTCCCATTGGGCCTTTCCAAGCTTAGCCAATAGGTATAAAGAGGCATAAGTGATAGTCTTGCGACATGTGTCCACATTTCCTCTTTTGTGAGAGCTTTAGGTAATTAAATAATGCAACTGAACTCTTATTGGACCCCTTTGTCTTCTGGCCAATAGGAAGCTGGCAAGCCATTGGGTTGTTGAATGCTCATTGGACCCTTCCGAGACTGTCCAATAGTCTTCTAGAGAGCTTAATTCTTACTGGTTCTTTTACCAAGTGTTTTTAAATGAATTAATCTAGATTTAATCTAGCCTAGTTCTCATTGGTCCACCTCTATGGCCATCCAATAGGATTTGAGTACACTTTGGGGGTAACTAGGCTAGAGAGCTGATATATGTCCCCTATTCCCTTTGTGTAAAGGGAGCCTGTTAGTGTGTGTGTGTGTGTGTTTCTCTCTCATCCCCTACTTACAAGGCTCGCCCTCTCCTATATAGGAGTCTTGAAGACTTTTTGGCACACTCACAAAGCATCCAATTTTATTAAGCTTGACCATTGGACTACAACCTTTGAATTTTGGAACGTTAGTATTTTGGAAGTCTTAATGGGCTGAACCTTAGGGTCTTTAAAGCCCATTGCTGCACATTTCTCTTTTGTAGATGGATCCCCTTTGGATCCCTATTTTCCCTCCTTTGGATCCCTACTGTGGCCGGTGTCGAGAAATTTGCGGTCTTGCCTGGAAAGCACCAGGCTTATGGCTGTGAGAGTTTATGAGAGAACTCAACAAAAACTATATGAAGGAGTTAAACCATAGATGCCATGAAGACTAGGGTTTGGAAAGAAGTGCAATCAAAGAAGACCCACTCTTTCTCTCTTGCACTCACACACACAAATAAAGAACACAAAAGAGAATGTCAAAATAACGCAAAGATGAAAACATCAAGGCTATGGTCATATCGTATCATGGGTAATATGAAAGGGTTAACAGATGAGTTAATGGCATTCAATCTTGGCTGGCCAAATAGGCTACGAATTGTTCTTTGGAATTGTAGCTTTGTGCTTACCATAATATATATATTTTGTCTAGTGATTTGGATTAATTGTGTGTACAAATCCTCTTGGTTCATAGCAAGATAACTACACTTACGTCAAAAGAAAAGTTATAGTTTATGAGAGGTAGTATAATGGGATCCGGTGATAGAAGTATTTCATTGAGCCTTTCTGGGCCAAAGAGAAACACTATACGTTGTTGAAAGTGTATTTTACGGCTAATCCATACGTTAATTCTAATGGATCGTACAGAGTGAAAGCGATAGAAATTGTCATCATGTGGGTTATTCATCTAGGATAGTATGTGAGAAATGTAGATATGAGAGAAGAGAAGGGAAGAGGAGAGAAGAGAGTTTCCCTCCCAAGCCCTATTCTTGCCCGTAGGCAATAAGGATACTGCGGGGAGAGATGTACCTGTAGCAAGGAGAACCTAAAATTTGTAGAGAGGATGAATTACTAAGAGTGAGAGAGATAGATTTGGTTAAGGAGATGATATTAGATATATATATATGTTGGATTAGAGATGAAAAAGAAAACAACAAGAAATCAAGAAAACATCAATGTAGAACACATCTTACTTGACAAATCCTTCGGCACCATTATTGATGGAGAGAGAAGAAGAGTGGAGAATTCCACTTTGATTGATACACCAAGTCCAATATCTTCTTTGATTAGAGTTGATCTTCCAAAGATAGCATACAAGAATGGCTAGTCTTCCGCTAGGAGAAAGTGTAGGCTTGGGCTTATGTTAATGGCTAAGTACAATTAGGCATTACTACTCACTCCCTCAAGAATTCCTCTCATCAATGGCTTGAATGTATGAGTTCTTTCCAAGGAAGAAGAGGTCCCCTTTTATAGGTGAAGGGAACCCCCAAGGGTTTACACAAGAAGAGAGGAGCCAGTGTGAACAGGAATTGGAAAAGTGGGAAATGAGCTGTCCCTGCATGATGTGGGCAGACTGGGGTCCAGTATTTTGATTATATCTCCTCAACCGTGGCTCCAAATAAAAAAGTAAAAATATGGGCAAAAACTTCATCTCATTAGATACGATTTTCATTTTAAAATTGTTTTCCAATTCGGATTAGAACCTTGTGTAAACAATTCATCAAAATATGGTCCATTTTTGGCAGCAAAAATCTTCTTGTGATCCCCTTAGCCTAGACTTTCATTTAATTCCAAAGGACACCTCATGCCATATGAAAGCATGACATTGCTCCTTGACAAAGTTTTGTAATCATGCTTGCAGTAATGCATTAAAATAAGTGTATCTTTGAAATCATGCCACCTAGTGTCCCACTAGGATTTGATTCTCTCCTAGTAGCTATTTAAAAAGAAATATAAGAAAAGTATAAAAAATACATAGAATATATATATATTGGAGTTTACCCTAGATATAGGATCTAGCTAGGGTGTGAGATGATAATGAAATAGTAGAAATAAAGAAACAATTCTTTTTGCCCCAAGTTAAAGAGGCAGAGCTATTGATGCTTTTCCCATAGTACTTTCTGATGGTAAAGTAAGGATAGGTTACCCTTGAGAAAAATAATAGGATGAGATATAAGCCTTATTATTATACTTAAATATGCATATGTACATTATAGAAAAGATAATTATGTATCTAAAAAATTACAAGATAACTCTTGTAGGATGCGTTCCCACTATGTACGTGTCACAGCACGACATCGGTCTACCAGCTTAACCGGTATTCTAGCTTTTTCTCCCTTGGTACTTCTCCATATTAAATTATCATTTTAACATGATAAAATCATTTAGGAGCATTAGATATTGTTTATTATGACATTACCTCTCTCTTGAAATCATAGCCATCCTTGACTATGGAGTAGAGAAGATAAAGCCTATTCTTTAGTCCTTTTTCTAGTGGGTAGAGGATCCCTATGTTACCCTAAGACATAGGTCCAGAATGGATGACTAATCCATTTGGATCTTGAGAGCCTAAGGCTACCACAAGAATGTCTGCACATTAGTCCTATCAATCTTCCGTAGTAGAGTGACAAGCTCTACTTGGTGTTTGGAAGATGTCGTCTCCACAAACTTGATTCTAAGCATGCATACTACTTAACATTTGTGAACAATAAAAAAAAAGAGAGTCTTATAAGACAAAAACTTAGTTCATTTTAAACATTTGTACATCTGCTTACTCTAGGAAATCATTGTAAGGATTGACAAGGTTTAGGTTATCCTTTAATTGTATGTCTTGTATCCATCTAGCATCTTCAAAAGGATAATTCTTAAACTTAATAAGATATTGTCGGATAATCTTACCGCCTCTTAATACCTTGTCTCTTCATGTCGGAGAATGGACTCGGGCTGCAGCACCTCTTCTTGGTCCTCGATCTCAGTTGGGTCTTCAACAATTGGTTCTTGAGGTGGCTCTCCTTTGTAAGGCTTTAGTAGGCTCACATGAAAATCATTGTCTATGAGTTAATGGATGGGCAACCTGAGTTGATAGTCCATCTCATTGATTGGTCTAAGAATCTAGAAGGGACCATAGTACCGTTTTGCTTACTTAGCATAGTACTTTTGGTGTCCCGTAGGATTCTTGCCCATCGTATGCCTTAATCTAGCCTTGGGAAATTTAAGTAAGACCCATTTATTCACTTTAAAGGCTTGGGATCTTTTGTACTTATCATAGTAGCAAACTTTTGCCTTTGCTATGAAATAGAGATGGCATCCTTAATCTTTTGAAAAGATTCTTGTAGGTCTCGGCTATACTCATCTGCAACAAAGATCTTCCCGTCTACCTTAAGTAGCAGGGGGCTTATGGATCTTCCCTCTATTACCTCAAAAGGTGTTTTTCGCATGGATGTATGTATAGTGTTATTGTAGGCATACTCCACTCAGGGTAAGTACTTATCTGATGGGATCTATGATCTACTTCCGTTACATTGGCTTTTAGTAGGTTAAGAATGGTTAGGTTAGCTATTTCACTTTGGCCATCTGTTTGCGGATGATAGGCCAAAGAGAAGTTTAGACTTGTCCCTACATTTTCAAAGAGACCCTTTCAGAAATTACTGGTCATTCTAGAATCTCTATCCAACACTATGGACATTGGCAAACCATGGTACTTGAAGATTTGTGAAATGAAGAGGTTTGCCATTTGATGGGCTTTGATAGTCTTTTTGAAAGGTATAAAATGAGCTTGTTTGCTAAATGTGTCTACTGTCATCCATATTCCCATATTCGCATGGATACACTTAGGCAATCCAAAGATAAAATCCATGGATATGCTCTCCCATGGTGAATTAGGGATTGGCAAAGGTTGAAGCAATCCAAGTTGGATCCCTTTATCAAACTTCGTCTTTTGGCATACCACACATTTAGAAACATACTCTTGTATGTTCCCTTTCATGGTAGTCCAGTAGAAATATGTTTCAATCCCTTTTAGGGTAGACTGAATCTCTCTATGCCCCACATAGGGAGGAGTATGAGATTCATACATTACTTTCTAGCGTAGTGGGTTAGTAACACATAGTCTATTTCCATAGAGAAGATAACCATCTTGTAAAGTAAATGGTTCCTCTTTCTTCCCTATTGCAAGGGCTGAAATCACATCTCTAAAATCGGGATCAATAGCATACTCATCTATCATAGAAGGTAGATCATTGTGAGTTGCTATGGAAACCGCATTCACTCTCAACCATCTTGAGAGTGCATCGGCTACTTGATTATGCTTCCTAGCAATGTGAGCAATATGAAAATGAAATTGCAAAAGTAGATTTTCCCACCTCATTTGTTTGTTAGAGAGCTTGGTATGCGTCATGAAGTACTTAAGGCTTTGGTGATCTGTCCGCAGAATGAAAGGAGTCCCCAATAATTAGTGCTTCCATGAGTCTAAGGCATGTATAATTGCGAGGAGTTCCTTTTCATATATGCCCAGAGATTTCTCAACAGGGTCGAGCCTACGACTTTCATAGGCTATGGCGTGCCCTTCTTGGAGAAAAAGAGCTCCAAGGCAATCACCACAAGCTTCACATTGGACCTCAAATGGCTTTAAGAGATCTGGCAGTGTAAGCACATGTTGAGAGATAAGCTTTTCGAAAGCATTGTTCTCCTTGGTAGACCATGTATACCTAACGTTTTTCTTTGTTAGGTCATGTAATGGTCCCACGATCTGTGAGAACTTTTATATGAAGCGTCTATAGTATGCACACATACCTATAAAGCTTCTTAGTTCATGAAGATTCCTTGGTTTAGGCCATCCTTTTATTACCTCTAACTTTAATGGATCCATTTGGATGCCATCTTGAGAGATAATGTGACCTAAATATTGAATCTCTTGTAAGAAAAACTCACTTTTCTTTCGATTAACATAAAGTTTAATCTCTCTTAAGACTTGAAATATTACTTGGAGGTATTGCTTATGTTCATCTAGTGAATTAGAGTAGATGATAATATCATCAAATAACACCCCAGTAAAGGTTCGGTGAGGCCTAAATAGCTTCTCCATCAAGCGGTTGAATGTGATTGGTGCATCGGTCAAGCCAAAAGGCATGACAATGTATTTGTAAAGACCAAATGTAGTGCGAAATGCGGTTAGATTTAAAATTTCTTGATCAACTATCCTTATTTGATGGTAGCCACTTTTTAGGTCAAACGTACTGAAGTGGGTCAACCCTGGTAGCTTATCAAATAGGTATTCTACCTGTGGAATGGGAAACCTGGTTTTGATATTGATCCTATTTAGTGCTCTATAGTCGACACACATGCGATATGTGTCGTCTTTCTTTTGCACTAATAGCACGGGTGAGCAAAATGGAGATGAGCTAGGACTAACCATTCCCTTCTAAAGTAACTCATGCACTTGCCACATAATCTCCTCTTATTGAGCTTGAGAAACTCTATAAGGAGGTTCATTAGGCGGTGAACTTCCTGGAATAAGTTTAATTGCATGGTCATCACTACCTCGTTTAGGAGGTAGTTCACAAGGGATGTCGTCAATAAAGACATCTTGAAACCCCTTGAGAAAATTGGATAACTCTAATTCCTTGTGATTGCTTATATTTCTTTTGCTAAAGCATTAGTTTCATTTTGAGAATCTTTAACAAAAATCATGTACACAGAAATAGAGCTCTTTATTGAATTATTGAAAGCTTGCGTACGTACAATGGGTATGGTGTTTCCCATCTCTTTGGCATCTATGTACATACCTTTTTCCCTGTACATATCTTCATTTTGAGAATATTTAGCAAAAATCATGTACACGGAAATAGAGCTCTTTATTGACTTATTTAAAGCTTGGGTATGTACAATGGTTATGGTGTTACACATCTCTTTGGCATCTATGTACATATCTTTTTTCCTGAACCTAAAGTAGATTCTTCTTTTAGGGAATTTAATATTGGCAGCCATGCAATCAAACCATGGTGCCCCTAGGATTACATCCTCGTACTTTTTGAGAGGGGAGATAAAGAAGTCCTCTTTGTCCAGTACTTTGGACATGGAGCCGTAGTTTCCCAATTAAGGGAGTGATTGAAGCTTCCTGCCCCATGAAGGCACCATCTGCAGGTAGGACATCTCCCATCTCATAGTCTTGGATGCCTAGCTTGGTGGCCAACTCTATGGATATGATATTATGAGTAGAACTAGGGCCAAAGAGAATAAAATCATCATGTCTCTTACCTTTCCCCAAGCATGGCATAGAGGAGATCCTTTGTGGTGAGCTTCCTCTTCTTGGATTTCAACCAAGGTAGCTCTAGCAGGCTCATGGATGGTGTTCTTTTGGGGACAAGCGCGGTACGCATGCCCTTACTTGCCACACTTGAAACAACGGTTATCCTTGTGATAACGCTCAAGCTCTTCACGAGAGAGTTTATTTTTGCCTTTGTAAACTCCCTTCTCCTTAGCTTTGTTGTTATTGGAATTTCCCTTAGGAGACTTTTGGACATTGTCCTTCCCCTTAGGCTCATTGGAGCCCTTTTTTTCCGTGGGCTTAGGATTTCTCTTAGCCCTTATTTGGAAATGATTCAAGAAGCCACAATAGTATGGTGTATAGCCGTAGATATGGTGCGTGGCCTTTGGGAGTTGACATAATCCACCATTTCTTCAGTTAAGCCCGCACAAATTTGTTGTTTTTGCTCTCTAAAATCCATCTTTTTGAAGATGGTGGCTTTGAGATGTAAATCCCAAAACTTTTCTACATATTTTTGAACTGATTCGTAGTGAGAAAGCTTCAAGCTTTGCCATTCAGTGAGTACTTTTTCTTTGGCATCGGTGGTCAAAAACTGCTTCATGATGGAAGCTCTTAAAGCTTTCCATGTTTGTGGAGCTTCACTGTTGACCCGTAGACTAGACCACCATTTCCTGGTGGTCTTTTGAAAGTGCATGGGTACATGGTGTATCTTAGAGGACTCCATGAAGCCCTCATCTCCAAACGCCACATTGAATGGTTGGATAAAGGCCAAGACTTTGTTTGTAGCACCAAAGGTGCCATCGTAGGCAAGGAAAGAGATGCTCTTTCCTCCCTCTTTGAACTTCTTGAGCTTGGACGATCTCTTCCACGTGGCATAGGATTTCCTATGGCCTCTTATTTTTTATGGTTCAAAAGTTGCACCATCACTTTCTTCACAAGATGAAGAATTTGAGGAAAATGGAGAAGAGGGTGACCTCTTTCTCACCTTTTTCTTGCCTTGATCCTCTTTTGTTAGGAAATATGACGTAGCTAAGTAGATAATTGAGTAGATTACTTAATGGAGAGAAATAACTTTTTACACACAAGAGATTATAGAGTAGAGAGAAAGAGAGAGAGTACACGATATAGTGGTTCACCCAATGTGGGCTACATCCATCAGAAAGCACCCACTTAATGGCTTTAGTAGTACAAACAAGAAGTAGGCTACAAAGGGATTATACCCTTAATAGAGATCCTGCCTTGCTTCACTCTCACCACCTCACACCCACCTTGTTGCATCAACTTCACACTATGAAATGTGTGTAGAAATGGCCTCCTTTTATAGGCCAAAAGGGTTGTCCTCTCTCATGAGAAGCAGCCATGTGTAGCCACGCTTGTGTAGATAAGTCCAAATGGGACCCTCCAATCCGCCCATGTGTGGCCATCCTTGAGAAGAAAAATCTGCTTTTGAATTCGGCCACCGGCCATTGACTTCCAACCACCGGTCACCGGCCATTGACTACCGAACACCCGCCAACTGGCCAAACGACCGGCCGTTTTCCAACCACTTTCCGACCGCCGTCGGGCCATAATATTCCGGCAAAAGGGAATATTCCATGAAAGTTTTAATTTTCGGCGAGTAATTTTATTTTTCGGCGAGTTATTTTTTCATCACTGCACGATGGATTCCCCTCATAATGGGGGCTTTACAAATGTGCTTTTCTAACAAAGAAAATTACAAGGGGTAAATCAAGCTCCATACTTAACATCTTTGTCTGCACCATCACTTTCTTCATAAGAGGAAGAGGATGAAGAAGATGGAGAAGAGGGTGACCTCTTTCTCGTCTTTTTCTTCTCTTGTTTTTTATCATCCCTCTTTTGAATTATGGTGTGGAAAGTGTGTGATGGTCTTCGCTATTTAGGAGGTCATGGAGAGCGTTTTGCCCGTCGTCTTTGTGGAGCCATCTCTGCCGAGGTGGCAGGAGAATCACTTCTTTCTCATTCTTCTGGTGGGGGCTCTTAAACTCTTTTTTTGGAAGGAGATGCATCATCAAGAAGAAATTTTTTGAGACCTTCATATGGATCCTCTTTTTCTTCCCAAATTGGAGAGAGGACTCTTTTGGAAGTCTTGCTAGGAGGCTTCCTAGGTACTCTCTAGTCATGGTGGGGAGCTTGGAGAATCCCATGAGCACAAAGTTTCCGTTGCACCTCACTGTGGAGGGATGGATTTCCCATGGCTTGTTGAAGCCTAGAAACAAGGTAGTTAACAAGCATAGGGGCATCATTAGTAGCCTGCTTATTAGCAAAATCAAAGCTATCAACATTAATTTCACTCTCTTTACTATTGTCATCCATTCTAACAACTTTTAGGAGTACTTTGGAACATCAAGCCCTAGTTTCTACTCCTCTTTCCCCCTTTAGAATATCACTCAAGCTACTTTACTCGTGGATTGACTATCATTAATTGCAAGGAATAGAAGAGAGGGTATTTCAACACCAAAACAACACCGGCTCCTGTCAAGATTCTAATAGCTCAATAGTGGTTAATCCGTAGGCAAGTCCCATAGGACTCCACTATTCATACCATAGCTCTCGACGTGATGCCCTGTTATCTGCATGAGGACAGGCGCATTGCAAGGCTGAAAAATCCCTATTCTACTTACTCAATTGCAATCAATAATACCAACCATTTATAACTAGCTTGAGGACCTCCCTTCTTGAGCAAGAAAAGAGAAACCTTGTGCTCTGAGACCAATGTAGCATTTAATGGCCTAGTAGCTTGTGTGTAGCAAAAAATAGCATGAACATAGTGAGCATTTCATTAGAATAGATTCCTAATGAGTATAACAAGAATGCTTGGGTGGAGAGAGAAACAAAAAGCATAACACCTAGTTAGATACGAATGAACAATACTTCAAGAGAGAGAGAAATTAAGCTATTAACAATAGTTGAGGACCAGATTTAGATGGAGCCGGTCCCCCCTCCAAAAGGCTTTGTATTATAGGTTTCCCCCATCAAGGGAGACAGTTTACAATACAATCCTTTGTGTTCCTTCATAAATAGTTAGTGCAATGAAGATGGAAGCCTTAAGCACTTAGCAAACACTTATAAAACAAAACATCAATTCCCTCACGGTCTCAGACCCAAGACCTGACACACCTTCGAAGATGGTGAGAGCTAGTGGGGTATGAGAGTAGATTGAGAGGAGGAAGGAGTAGTCTTACGAGATAGAATCATATCTCCTCACATAATCACTCATAAAATCTTAGCATAGCTTAGTATTTAGCATGGTAGAGGAGATGAGCATGCATTGAGGCTGGATTTGCATCACAAAGCCAAGATTGTTGGTGTAGGCCTCCCTTCTCACAAGCTTGGAGTAGATGATGAGCTTTCAATAAAATCTTGAGAAATAGACAGAGAGTCTTCTTCCTCCACACATGAGATTGTCTGAGTGTGTGTGTGTGTGTGTTAATGCCTTCACAACTCAGCCCCCTCTCTCATCTTGCTCGACCCCTCCTGCTAATTCCTCCTCCTAGATTCCCGTTGGCCTTTCCAAGCTTAGCCAATAGGAATTAAGAGGCATAAGTGATAGTCTTGTGACATGTGTCCCCCTTTCCCCTTTTGTGAGAGCTTTAGGTAATTAAATAATGAAACTAAACTCTCATTGGACCCCTTTGTCTTCTGGCCAATAGGAAGCAGGAAAGACATTGGGCTGTTAAATGCTCATTTGGCCCCTTGGGAGACTGTCCAATAGTCTTCTAGAGAGCTGAATTCTCATTGGTTCTTTTATCAAGTGTTTTTAAATGAATTAATCTAGATTTACTCTAGCCGAATTCTCATTGGTCCACCTCTATGGCCATCCAATAGGATTTGAGTACACTTTGGGGGTAGCTGGGCTAGGGAGGTGACATGTGTCCCCTATTCCCTTTGTGTAAAGGGAGCCTATGAGTGTGTGTGTGTGTGTGTGTGTGTGTGTGTGTTTGTTTGTTTGTGTGTGTGTGTGTGTATCTCTCTCATCCCCTACTTACAGGGCACGTCCCCTCCTATGTAGGAGTCTTAAAGACTTTTTGGCACACTAACAAAGCATCCAATTTTATTAAGCTTGACCAATAGACACAACCTTTGAATTTTGGAACCTTAGCATTTTGGAAGCCTTAATGGGAGGAACCTTACGGTCTTTAAAGCCCATTGTTGCAAATTTATCTTTTGCAGATGGACCCCCCTTTGGATTCCTATTTTCCCTCCTTTGGATCCCTACTGTGGCCGGTTTTCCAGCTTAACCAATATTCTAGCTTTTCTCTCCCCTAGTACTTACCCATATCAAATGATGAGTCTAACATGAGAAAATCATTTAGGAGAATTAGATATTAGTTATTATGACACTAATTAACATACCTAGTATGCTAGTTACATACCTAGTATGCTCAATTGCATGATAAGTACGTTGTCTAACAGAAAGTGATTATGCTAGTTAGCATATGGAGTTTGCTAGGTAGCATATGGAGTATGCTAGTTAGTAGGCCTTGAGTTATAAATAGCATACAGAGTTAGTTGGTCAACACAAAAGGTGTGCAAGTTAACACCACTTATGCTAGTTAACACCTACTATTCTCAATAGCATGATGGGTATGCTATTTAAGACAAGGGTTATGCTAGTTAGAACTAGCAGTTGGGCTAGGTATGCTAGTTATCATATGGAGTATGCTAGTTAGCATGCCTTGTGTTCTACCTAGCATACAGAGTTAGCTAGTCAGTACAAGATGTATGCTAATTAACATCAGTTTATGCTAGATAGCACCTAGTATGCTCAATAGCATGATGGGTGTCCTAATGTGTACACTAGTTAACATAGTGAGTATGCTAGTAGCATATGGACTGTGCTAGTTAGCATATGGAGTATGCTAATTAGCATGCCTTGGGTTCTAAATAGCGTACAAAGCTAGTTGGTTAACACAATATGTATGCTAGCTAACATACCTGGTATGCTAGTTAACGTACCGGGTATGCTAGTTAACGTACCTAGTATGCTAAATTGCATGTTAAGTACGATGTCTACAGAAAGTGATTATGCTAGTTAGCACATGGAGTTTGTTAGTTACCAGGCCTTGAGTTCTAAATAGCATACAGAGTTAGTTGTTCAACACAAAAATTATGCAAGTTAACACCACTTATGCTAGTTAACACCTAGTATGCTCACTAGCATGATGGCCATGCTATTTAAGACAAGGGTTATGCTAGTTAGAACTAGCAGCTGGGCTGGGTATGCTAGTTACCATATGGAGTATGTTGGTTAGCATATGGAGTATGCTAGCTAGCATGCCTTGTGTTCTACCTAGCATATAGAGTTAGCTAGTCATCAAGATGTATGCTAATTAACATAATTTCTACTAGTTAACACCTAGTATGCTTAACAACATGATGGGTGAGTACTCTAGTTAGCATATGGAGTATGCTAGTTAGCATATGGTCTGTGCTAGTTAGCATGCCTTGTGCTCTACCTAGCATACAGAGCTACCTGGTAAACACAAGATATATGCTAATTAACACTCTTTATGCTAGTTAACATACGTTGTTGCATTCACATTAGGATGTTGATTGTGCTATTCAACACTATGATTTGTTTTCATGAAAATGCTAGATGTCCTAGTTAGCAATCTGAATACTAATCATCATTTGGATGTTACATGTTGAGTTCTTTTGTAGATTCAAGGAAAAACATCTAGATTGCAAGATTGGCATGAGAATGTTGAGATGTTGAAGCCATTCTTTTGTAGGCGGCTAAAGGAAGATACACATGCTGTTGCAAATACCATGTGCAAATGTCCTTTTTGAAGGACACACTGAACCACATGCACTCTCATGATTTTGGGCTGCATAGAGAAGTATATGCAGTATCTGTGCCCCAAGTGAGAACATTAGCAAGGGTTGCTTGGATTCACATCACACGTTCAAAGGTGTCACACATATGTGGGAGTGTGTTCTCTGTCCAAAGCCCGCAGATGCAATTTTCCATAGAAGGGAATGCCTGATGGGAGATTGTTTGACATGTGGAGTGAATAGGTTGGAATTATGCTGCTTAGAGACAGCAAAGCCAGATAATAGTATTAATGTGAAAGTATTTGCATATATACAAGCTCAAGACAAGCAGGGAAAAAGTAACAAAAAAAAAGATCTGTTGCACAAAGAAATGTGGTGTTGGGAGTTTCTTCAACTCTTGAAGACCAAGTTGGATCTCTTTATCACTCATAACTATGTGGCTCAATGGCAAGGACAACAATTCAAGGATTTCCTTCTTTGGTTTCCGGACGATGTCGTCGTGTTAGTTGTTGTTGATTTTGCAGAGAATTGTGCCTTCAAGGAACAAAATGAGATACAGTAACGCATCGACACTCTAGTCAAGTAACCATTTTTGTACACATAACGTACTACCACAAGGCAGGGGAGGTGGTCAAAACCATCCACTTCTTCATATCAGATGACAAGGTGCATGACACGCTGTTCGTGCAACGCTATTTCATGCTACACTATGAATGGTTGCAACAAGAGGTTGTCACTCCTAAGAAACATTGGGTGTGGTCTGATGGTGTGGCCTCGCAGTTCAAGGGAACTAGGCCTTTTTACTTCGTTGCAAGATATGGTGGACTCACAGTGATGGGGATGAGCTGGTTCTTCTTTGGATCAGAGCACGGAAAGGGAGAGCATGATGGTGCAGGAGTAGTTCAGAAAAGAACCTAAACCCATGAATAGCTAAAACCTAATGGAGCTATTTTGTGGTGTGCAACTGATGTAATTGCTTATTGCCAAGCCAACATTTCGCGCAGGGAGCACCTTCACACTATCCTTCAAAAGAAAGGGAATGTGCCCGTGTGTTCTGGGAGGTTAAAGAGGGGGCAGTGAACAGGGAGGTGAAGTGGAATTGTGCCACTATGGCAAAAAATCGCTCTCTGCATGATTTTCATGGTCACAACCCTGGGCATCCAAGTGTCCTTGCAACAAGAGCCATGGCATGCTTCTGTGATGAATGCATGCACGGAAGATGGAATCGTTGCATCAATAAAGCTCACATGCAGCCTTGGGATTATCGTACTCTACTACCATTACCTGATGAGGCTGTGTCAGATTCTAAGCAAGAAGATGAAGCAGCCACCTATGATGAATTCACATACGAAGTTCATCATGATGTTTTGAGTAGCACTCTATGTGTTGGTGACACATTTGCTATAAATCCACATGCTTCAACCAGCATTGAGGATGTGGATTTCTACCTAGTCAAGTGTGTTGCAGCAAAGGAGAAGGTGGAGAAGGGGTCCCTCAATGAGTGGGGAAATGTAATTGATAGAGGCTCATATGTTGTTCAAGGTCTGTATTACAAGAAATTGGATGCATACTTCAAGCTAGACGACAAGCAGCCCATCGTCCACGTACTTTCACATCTGGTACGATGTATCAAAATACCCATGGAGCACATCCCAAGGAGATGGCAGGTGTACACAATTAACCCAAAAATCTATGAAGCAATCTATAATAGCATGCCCTTCAACTTTTAAGTTGTAATCACCACATCTTCAATATACTTCTTGCTTAGAGATAATGCAGTTTTGTCAAAAAATTGGGTATCTTCTGTCTCTTGTGTCTCATGTGCTTTGTGTATACATGGCTTTGGTGTCTATCACAGAGGGATCTCACCTTAAGAGAGATCATTTGTACAACCTATCTCATTAAACCTAGAGGACCTAAGCTCATCAAGAAAATATAGAACTCTAGGGACGTGATCAAAAAAACTCAAATTCTGCCTCCTTTGGTGTCTTACAATTTACGCTTTTTATAGCAGGACTCCATGTGGTTTGGGTAGGTAGCCCACAAATACAAATGTAAATTGTCAAAGAAGGCACACCCAAATTATAAGAAAGGCATCAGGGTTTGAAAAGATGTGTACAAAGAATGCCAGTGGATTGCACATATGATAATAAGAAGGTATGCTAATTGTGTTCTATGGGTATGCTAGTTAGCATAAATGATATGCTAATTAGCATATTGTTTATGCTAGTTAGCATAAACAATGTGCTAATTAGCATACCTTTTGTTGGTTTTCAAGGAGAATTGATGGCAGCTTCTTGTATACTATGTATGATAATGCTAATTAGCATACTATTTATGCTGATTAGCATAAACTTATATATGCTAGTTAGCATAAACAATATGCTAATTAGCATAACTTTGGTGGTTTTCAAAGAGAAGAGATGTCAGCTTTCTGTATACTATGTATGTTGATTAGTATACTATGTTGTGAGTGGAATGCTAATTAGCATACTGTTTATGGCAACTGGCATAAACAATATGCTAATTAACATACTCTTGCTGGTTTAGGGGAGAAGAGATGGCAATTTTTTGTATATTGTGTATGCTAATTAGCATACCTTTGCTGGTTTAAAGGAGAAGAGATGGAAGCTTTCAGTTCACTGTGTATTGTAATTAGCATATTATTTATGCCAGTTGGCATAAACAGTATGCTAATTAGCATACCTTTGCTGGTTTTAAAGAGAAAAGATGACAGCTTTCCGTATATTGTGTGTTCTAATTAGCATACTATGTTGTGAGTGAAAGCTAGCACAAACAAAAATGCACAGTATGCTAATTGAAGGTATGCTAATAAGCATATCTTTGCTGGTTTTAAGGAGATGAGATGACAAGTCTCTGCATCCTATGTATTCTAATTAGCATACTATTTATGTCAGTTGGAATTCTGGATGCTAATTAGCATAGTTAACTTAGAGCAAAAATACTATACTAATTAGCATAGTTTTGCTTGTTTCAAGGAGAAGGGATGGAAACTTTCTGTATACTGTGTATGCTAATTAGCATACTATATAGAGTGTAAGCTAGCACAAACAAAAATGTACAATATGCCAATTGAAGATATGCTAATTAGCATACATTCTATGCCAGTGCTAGTTTTAAGGAGATGAGATGACAAGTCTCTGCATCCTGTGTATTCTAATTAGCATACTATTTATGTCAGTTGGAATTCTGGATGCTAATTAGCATAGTTAACTAGCAAAAATACTATGCTAATTAGCATAGTTTTGCTTGTTTCAAGGAGAAGGGATGGAAACTTTCTGTATACTGTGTATGCTAATTAGCATACTATATAGAGTGGAAGCTAGCACAAACAAAAATGTACAATATGCCAATGGAAGATATGCTAATTAGCATACATTCTATGCCAGTAGGCATAGACAGTATACTAATTAGCATACCTTTGATGGTTTTAAAGAGAAGAGATAACAGGTCTTTGTATACTATGTATGATAATAAGCATACCATGTATGTTAATTAGCATACTGTAGGCTAGTTTAAAGAATAGATGGCAGATTTCTATATACTGTGTATGCTAAGTAGCATACTATGTTGTGAGTGGAAGTTAGAAAAAACACAAATCCACAGTATGCTAATTGAAGGAATGCTAATTAGCAACCATTATTGGTTTCAAGGAGAAAACATGGCAGCTTCCTCTAGATTGTATATGCTAATTAGCATACTATGGTATGCTGTGAGTGAAAGTTAGAAGAAACAAAAATGCATAGTATGCTAATTAGAATGTATTCTAACTAGCTACTGTGGGTATGCTAATTAGCATACTATTTTTGCTAGCTAGCATCAGTCTTCTAGCTAGCATAAACAATATGCTAATTAGCATACCTTTACTGATTTCCAACGAGAATGTATACAAATTCAATGTTTACAAGACAAGAATGCCAGTAGTAAACACTAATTAGCATAAACACTATGCTAATTAGCATACCTTTACTGATTTCCAACGAGAATGTATAAAAATTCAATGTTTACAAGACAAGAATTCCAGCAGTACATAGTAGTATTGTCTTCAAAAAAATAATAGTACAGGATCTGATCATTACTATCTGAAGTGAATGTCAGAATAGTTACAAACATTCGAAAGGCAATTACAAATTTCCCTCATAATGTTAAAAAATTACTGTAGACAGCCTCCTACTCTAGAGAAGAACGTGGTTTAGCGCGCTTGTACACTCGCTTTTTCCCAGTGTCTGTTTTCTTCTTTGTTTACTGAGCTTTTGGGTCTTTCTCTCTTTCTTCTTCTTGCTGAGCTTTTGGTTCTTATTGCAACTCTTTTTCTTGTTCTTTTTGTTGTTGTTGCTTCTCTAATTTTTTCCTTTGTAGCCTCTCTCTCTTATGTCTTTCAACTTCTTCATCAGCCTTCCTTTGTCTCCTATGCAAGGCTTCCTTACGTTGGGCCTCATTGCACTTTTGCATTTCTAATGCCAGCTTCCTGATCACTGGTTGTGAAAACAAATTTGGGGCAGTATCAAACACATTTTTAGTTGTATACGCTGTCAGGAGTTTTTTGGAGCAAGGGATTGCGCATATGTACATACACATACATGGTGCATCAAATAAATAATTGCCCATTTTCCAGAGCCAGGTGGTTACGTGGGGCCCACGTGTGTAAAGGTAGGACAGCATGTACATAGTGCATCGATTTTCATCGTTACCAGTACTAGTGTGTTTTTTCTACAATACAGAGGAGTTGGCAGTGCGTAAAACTTCTCGAGGAAGCTATCTGTGGGCCGACGACATGAGGTAAGCAGGTGCGTCAGATGGCATCTAGTGGTGTCAGGACGTCGAATAGGGTCAATATTTGCACGTGGAGAAGTATGTACACAACGTGGGTGTTTCCTTGTGATAATTATGCAAAAAGGTCATCATGAGGATCTTATTTTGGGCCCACTTCACGTGGTGGCGAGACGCATTATTGGAAAAAGCTAAGTACCAGGTGTGCGTATGGATGCAAAAAGGTGACAACTATGCACTTCGAGGTCAGTTTTTGGCCTGTTCAAGGTCAGTTTGAGGTCATCTAAAAGGCCAAGGGTGACCAAATAATAAAGCTAAGTGTGGGAACTGAAAAAACAGAGAGAAGACCAGAAAAAACGTGGAGAAGAGAGGAGGAACAGCCGCAGGTGTGTTTTTGGTGTTTTTGGAGCCTGTTTTGGCCGTAAACTGCTCATCCGAGGTCGGATTTGAGCACTTTGACATTGTAGACTGGGGTTTTGGGCCATTCCGGACGCGATGGCGTTGTCCATTTTGCCAAATTCCTCTCTCTTTTTCTGCTGTTTTGGCTGTGTAAGTTTCTCCTATGAATGAAGTTTCTTCTCCAATTTGTGATTGTATCTGGCATATTTTACCCATATTGTGTGAGCTATTTGCCCCATTGGTGTTGGCCCAAGCTCTATTGTATCTAAACATCATAAATACTCCTCTTTTGAGCTGAGTTTTTTGGGGGTGTGTGTGTGTGCGTGTCTCTATGTGGAGTGGGCAAGTGGATAGTCTCTCTCCTCTCACTCCATGGGTGTGTTTCTTGTCTCGGCCAGGAGTGTTGTGTAAGCCGAGTGGTGCCCTCTAGTGTGTGTGTGTATCATTCCAAGAGTGTGTGTCGGGTCATTATTGAGGCGTTGCATGTGTTTCCATCCCTCTCACATTCTTTTGGCGCCCCCACGGAGGATCTTCTTCGAGTACCTTCTGCTTCGAGCTTCAAGCGTCGAAATTCAGGATTACAGGTTGCAGACTACAGGTTACAGGTTACAGGGACAGGTACAGGTACAGGTGATTCACATAGGTACAGGTAGTTGGAGTACAGTGGTATATTAGCAGTGAAGTCACTTGCAGTTGCCGTGGGTATGCATCATTGGGCGTTTGCTTGAGCGCATTGTTTGTTGGTATTGTACGTTACTGGTGGAAACTGCCAATTGTACGCCTTTGTGGAGCCATACTTGGTTTTATTTGGCAATCCCAGCCATTTCTGAGACTTGGTCTGGAAGATAGTCATTTCTGAGATTTGACTATACGCGATTTGCATTAGCCTTTGTGTGAGGGTCGATAGCGTGAGGTTTTATTGAGCTGGGGGATTCTCAAATGTGGAGATCCTTTCGGTGATACAGGTAGCTGGAGCACCCTTTTCGTGACCTCGCCATAGGCTATGTACTAGTGATTCCTAATTGATGCTCGGGTTCTATTGTTGGCAGTTTATGCATACATATACAATCTATATTTTGGGTTCTCACTGCTCTACTTCTAGGGAAACTCTGCCAAAATTTTTCCAAGTTATGATGGCTGGTTTTTTGTTCTTTTGAGCCATTTATGCTGTTATGTTGCTGAAATTCTGACAAAATTAGAGGATAAGTCAAGTGTGCCTTCTTGGGAGCTGCATGGTTGGCTTTAATGGGTGATCAAAATGGCGCTCAATTCACTCCTTTTCATTTAACTCAGAGAATCCAGATAAATGTTCATGTGTCCAAGAAGATTTTTTTCCAGTAGAGCATAGTCTTTATGTTCGGGCCAAGAAGGTTACGAGAGATCTTGGAATGTCCTTTGCCTGTTGTAATTCCGATGATCAACTATGAAAACTCATTTGATGTGCATGTGTTTGTTCTCATCTAAAGCTGAGCTCCATTGAAGTTTCTGGGGATTGGGTAGTGAAAAGTTTTGGGTTCTTGCACGTGTGTTCGAAGGGGTTCTCAAAGCATCGTAATTTGGGTAGCCATGGCTTTCTCTTATCCAGAGTTTCATGGAAGAAGTGATGAAGATGTGGAGGAATTTCTGGAAAAGATGGAGGTTGCCTGCATTAGCAACCAGATTCATGAACCGGCGCAAATGTTACGTCTTCTCCAAATTTGTTTGAAGAGTGATACACGAGCTTGGTCCAAAGCATTTTAAGAGGAGTTGCGTGTGGCTGATCCACCTGTAAGACTGAGCTGGGACAATCTAAGGCATGGATTGGAAGTAGAGTTTGTGAAGATAGAAGACCTTGACAAAGTGTGGCAAGAAGTACAGGCTTTAGTGCAAAAGGAAGGTGAGCTAGTAGATGCGTATATACGAAAGTTTTCATTGTCATGGGAGCGGATGTGCAAGGCTTTAGCACCACAGGTACCCCCGCCTGACATGATGAATAAGGACAGGTTCTTGGCTGGTCTTTGGGAGAATATATGTTGGAGAGTGGAGCTAAAGAATCCTAGGACATATGAGGATGCACTAGAGGTAGTAAGGAACAAAGAGTGGAAGCTGAGGAAAATGATCCAGTTAGGGGTGGAGTCTTTGCCCATGAGGTCTGAATTTCAGCCTATGGACTCGTTACAAGTCCGCATGCCAGGGGTTCATCATGAGCCAGTGGTTTCTGTTACTCCTCAAGTTATGCCAGCAATGGTCACTACACCAGTGCAAGATGATGGCCTAAGGCAAGACATGAGGCAAGTGGTTGATTTGATGAAGAATCTCAGCCTAAACATGCTAGGTCAAATGGGAAATAATCGAGGTCGAGGGCGGTTTGCAAATCAGCCAGGAGGTGAAGAAAGACCTAGGAATGGTGCTAGACAAAGTAATGGTAGGTTTTGGAGGCAGACGCCCACATGTTATAATTGCGGAGAGTTGGGCCACATCAGTCCGCAATGTGATACGCCACCAAGGATGGGGGGAGACATGTATCCATTGCCAAAACGGGTGCTAACTAGGTCGAACGACTATGGCATCGAAATTAAGGGAGAGGCAGGAACCAGTGGATTAACCCAGGAGGAAAAGGGAAAGACAAAAGTGCTAAGTATAGTCACCTTGGAGAAGGCATAAAAGCTAGAGGATACATTAGTGATGCCTATTGGGAAGAGGACGACAGAGGAAAAGGAAGGAAGAAGTGTCCCAGGTCCTAGCAAGAAGAAGGGAAAGAGCCATGAAGGCGAGGATGTCAAGGCCAAGAGGAAAAGGAGGGCTCGTCGCAAGTTTCATGTTTCAGATTTTACACTAGGGGATGGGCAAGTAAGCTATGACTTAAAGGAGGATCTGACAAGCAGGAAGGCAGATGTTACTTTTGGGCAGCTCGTAGAGATGGTTCCTAAGCTAAAGCGACAGTGGAAGAGGATGGTTAACCCAATGGAGAAAGAGCCAGAGAGAGGTTCACTGAAGGTATTGGCAATGGATGAGCTACAAGACATTTGCCCAATAGTAGATGTGTGGCATAAAAGGAAAAATTTGGGACAAGGTTATGTGGATGGTGTAGCCCAAATATGTGTCATTACCCACGCATGCGTTGAGAAGATGGGTCTTACAGTGACTAGGGTGTCAGGCTTCCGGATTAGATTGGCAAACCATCAAAAAGTAAAATGTTTGGGTGTTGTAAAGAGATTAGAAGTGGAAGCGTATGATGCAAAGACAGTGGTTGATTTTCATGTGATGCCAGCAAGGTTGGGAGCATATCCTATTATACTGGGCAGACCATGGTTACATGCAGTGGGAGCTGTTCAAGATTGGCGACATGGTACGATTAGCCTCTATGGAAAGACAGGTACCAAGAAGCTTTATAATAAGGACACAAGGAAACGATTAGAGGAGCTTTATGAATATGAGAATGAGTATAGTGATGAAGACTCTTCCACGGTGACAGATGAGGACAGTGATAGCACTACCAGCAGTGATGAGGATGCTGATGTTGCATTTCTTTTGATGGATAAAGAAATCCAGGAGTGTGGTTTAGTCACATTTGCGAATGAAGTTGAAGATGAAAGTGAAGGGCCTTATGAAGTGATTGAAGGGCTGATGCAAACCAAGGTTGAGTTGTCAAAGAAGCAGGAATTAATGACGCAAATGATTAGTGGAGACCTCTCAGTTATGGAGAAGGAGATATATTTGCACATGCTGGCTAGTTTTCCTGATTTGTTCATTACTTCATATGAAGAGATCAGAGGGTTGAAGGGTGAAGAGATGCATATAGAGCTGAAAGAAGGTGCTAAGCCAGTGAGACAAAGGCTAAGAAGGATGGGTCAAGAGAAAATGGAAGCCTTGCGGGAAGAGGTGGACAAGTTATTAAAGACAGGGTTCATAGTCCCTGTGGAGACCACAGAATGGGTGAGTCCAGTAGTAGTCAGTCCAAAGAAGGATGGGAAGTGGAGGATTTGTGTAGATTTTAAACCCTTAAATGCAGCCACTAAGAAGAACCCATATCCTCTTCCATACATTGATCAAATCTTGGATTCAGTGGCAGGTTATGAGAGGTACAGTGTGTGTGATGGTTTTTCAGGCTATTTTCAATTGAAGATTGCTCTTAAAGACCGCACAAAGAAAACTTTCATTACACCATGGGGCTGTTATTGCTACACACTGCTGCCGTTTGGGTTGTCAAATGGACCATCTTTCTATCAAGAAAGAGCAAATTGGGTGCTGGAACAATTCATTGGTAGTTGTGTTAAGGCTTTTATGGACGACTTCTGTGTCTACAGCATCAGGGCTGAACACCATGAGAAGTTGCAGATGGTATTAGTTCGATATGATGAATGTGGAGGACAACTAAATCCAAAGAAATGTCATTTAGCACAGCCAAGGGTGAAGTTATTGGGCCATATGGTGTCAGAAAATGGCATTGAGGCTGATCTAGACAAGGTTAAGTCTATCATTCTTCTTCCATCACCTACGAGTACAAAGCAATTGGCAACCTTTATACACAAAGTGAAGTACATGGCACGGTTTATTCCATTGTCTTCTCAGCTTCTTTATCCATTACAACAAGTGGCAAAGCATGATCGATTGCAATGGGATGACAAGTGTGAAGAAGTGTTTCAAGAGGTGAAAGAGGTGTTAGGGGGGTTGTTAGCCATGCAGGCTCCTGATTGGGAGAAAGTTTTTTATGTAAATCCATCAGTAGGGGATGATGCCATTGGAGCCATGCTATTGCAAAAGGGGAAGGGCAGCCATTATATGAGGCCAGTGTATTGTGCAAGCCGAGTGAAGCTGATAGCAGAGAGAAAATTCTCGAAAGTAGAGCTAGTGATGGCCAGTGTAATATTTTCTTGTCGACGATTTCGTCATTACTTTCTACCACGACCTTTTGTTTTCTTGACGAGCTATGCTTTTTTGCCACAGTTAATTAATGGCACTAACATGTCAAATGTGGTGAAGAAATGGGTAATTGAGCTACAAGAGTTTGAGTTCTCTTTTCTAGTGGAAGACAGTACAAGGGCTACCCTAGCCGATTTGTTGACTTACAAGGAGAATCCCCTTCTTGTCAAGGAAGAGGTGGTGAGAAAGGTAGTCGAAGAAGTGCCACAGATCAACAATGCACATGTGTTGTTCTTTGATGGCTCATACAGGAAAAGCCATGATGCAGCTTCAAGGCGTATAGCACTTTATGATCTAGAGGGGAAGTTAGTATGCAGGAGAGGGTTCAAATTGGATGCGCATAGTAACAATGAGGCTGAATATGCTACATTGGAAGCTGGATTACACATTTGTTTGAAGCATGGGGTTAGAAGGTTGAGCATAAAAGGTAATGCCTTGTTAGTTGTGAAGCAAGTGCTGGGTGTGTGGAAGAGCAAGAACACCGCATTGAAGGAAAAAAGTTTGTTAAAAAAGTTTGAAGCATGGAGCATCAGACATATTGAACGTGCTCTAAATGGAGAGGCACATGAAGCAGCTCAAGGCATGATTGGGGAGCTATTTGTGTTGAGGACCACTTTACCTCTTTATCATGGCCGGGAAAGTTTGGCTCAAGAAGAGGAGTTTTTGCTAACAGGAATCATTCCAAAGGAGATTCAGAAGTCTAAAAAGTATGGCTTTGTGCGTAGAGCATACAGGTACAAATTGATTGGTGATGTCTTATACATGAAAGGGGCTGATCTCGTGTTGAGACGTGTACCTTGGCGAGAGGATCTTTATAGAGTGTTGGAAGAGAATCATGAAGGCGCATGTGGCGGACATTTTGCTCTAAAGGTCACCTTGAATAAGATTTTGCAAGAGGGGTATGTATGGCCTAGTTTGCACAAGGATGTTCATCATTGTTGTAGGTCTTGCAATAGGTGTCAAGCATTTGAAAAGAGAGTGTTGAAGCCAGAGTTACGAAAAACCATTATGGCATTTGATGTGTTTGAAAAGTGGGAGATTGATGCAATAGGCCCATTACCTATCACAAGCAGGGGCAAAAGCTATATTTTGACTACAGTGGACTATCTCTCTAGATGGGCAGAGGCTATAGCAGTAAAATAAATCACTGCAAAGGATGTGGCAAAATTTGTGTATGATGAAATATGTTGCCAGTTTGGGGTGCCATTGGAGATACTTTCAGATAAAGGGCCAGGATTTAGAGCTAAACTGCTAGATTTTTTATGCGCTAAGATGAAGATTAGGCACCAGCATACCACTCCTTATTACCCACAGTGTAATGGCTTAAATGAAAGATTCAATGGTGAGTTGGTACAAATTCTTTCAAAAGTGACAGAGCACCAAGGAAAGAATTGGGATTTGGAATTGGCTAGTGCATTATGGGCTTACCGTACTTCGGTGAAAACAGGTACAGGGTTTAGTCCATTTCATTTGGTGTATGGAAAGGAAGCACTATTGCTTGTGGAAGTAGAGTTGCCTGCAGTCAAGATGCTAGAGAAGTTGCTTGGGCCGCCTAGTGATGCATTCAAAGAGAGGCTCTTGTAGTTACAAGAGGTTCAGTTGGATAGGATGAGCGCATTGGAGCATCATGGGCAGATGCAGGATAAGGCTTTGGAAAAGATAAATAAACAGGTCAAAAGTAAGGGTATGAAGAAGCATGACTTGGTTTTGCGTTACAACAGTAAGCTGGAAAACACCTTCCAAAAGAAGTTTCAGATTAAGTGGGAAGGCCCTTTCAAAGTAGTGGAGTGTTTTCCGAATGGTACATATCAGCTGGCTAGCCTGGATGGTGTTCTACATAAGTCAAGGGTAAATGGATTGCATCTTAAGTTGTATCATGCCAGGTTGATGATGGTGGAGCAAGATGTGTTTTTTGAAGAGCAAGTGATGTCTGTGAAGGATGAGGAGACTTGTGATGCGACGAGTCTCATATCTCTCTATACTATTCCGTCATAT
Organism: Adiantum capillus-veneris; assembly: GCF_014529385.1. Classification (NCBI taxonomy): domain Eukaryota; kingdom Viridiplantae; phylum Streptophyta; class Polypodiopsida; order Polypodiales; family Pteridaceae; genus Adiantum; species Adiantum capillus-veneris. The sequence goes on along the minus strand of NC_140936.1, from coordinate 25,804,981 downwards.
GTAGTGAGAGGCTTAAAAAAAAAAAAAAATACAACAACAACAACATAACCACAAAAATACAAACAAATAAAAAAAATTTACAAAATCCAAAAAGAATCATTTCTTTTATGCTTGATTTCTTTTGTTTTATTCAAAACAAAACACTAGAAAAAAAAAAAAAAAGAAGCGAAATCACAAAAACAAAAACACCAAAAACCCATAAAACTTAGGAGTAGGATACTACATTTCATTAGTGTGTGTGTAGTTCTAATCCTTTTGCAGAAAGCAAAGTTGGAGTGTGTGATCAAAAGAGAAGATTGGAGTAGAAGCTGTGAAGTAAAGAAATGTTGAACTGAATTTGGGATTGTGGTTCAAAGGAAAGCAGTAGTTCAAGAAAGACTTAACAGGTGTTTTATTTCCAGTTGTTATTTCAAATTGTTGACATTTTCTCAATTTAATGCCTGTAAGTCAATGAAGAATGAATAAGTGTGGCATAGTTTTATTAAACTGGTTAGATTAGTAATCTATATGGTTTTATTAGCAGTCTTTATCTAGGATTATTAATCAAGAATTTTGATTGAATTGGTTAGTAGCTAACAGGGAGTAGTAAAAGTTATTAATTAATATAGTCACTATAGCTAATCTAGTGTTGGATGGTTCATTTATTTCCTTAATGGTAAAAACAAATCTTTGAAGTGTCGTAGATCTCTGTGGTTGGGAGAGACCTTTAAACTCTCGATTATGACTGGTATGTTAGATACTACACATGTGATGAGCTTGGAGAGGGAAAAGTTATATGTTATATGTTGTGTACCCATCGTCGTATAAGCTTGGTAGGTAGGTGGAACAACTCTGTCTCTAGTGTCAGAGCCACGAGCCGTATCTACGGGTTGGTAAGTGAATGTGAAAGGATATTCCTGCTCGACGTAGCAGTGAGTGTGGAATGCATGAAAAAAAAAAAAAACATAAATTTCAAGTCCGACGTGACTTGCAAAAAACAAAAGAATGAATGCATCGAAAACTAAAAATCAATAAATAAAAAAAAGGGAATTAGAAAAAAAAATTAGGCTATGACTTGTCATTGCTGGAAATATCAGTATACTTTCTATAATATAGGGGTTAACAGGTTTTACCTCTATAGAGCTTTATCAACATGAAATGGAGTTGTTCTTATTATTAATGATGATAAGTTATTGTCTGGATTAGGATAGTTTATAGTTATTCTATTAATTAGTCTCTTTTATTATTTACTGCTTAGTTGCCTATTGGGGAAGTTAGAGTTTTTGATTGGTAAATCTTTATAAAATCAGTTAGTAAGAGTATATAGATTCTCTAGTGTTAGTTGGTTTATTCTACTATGTTTACTGCTTATTAATTTATCACTGGCTTTGTTATTAATTGACTCAAATGTTGAGAGAAGTATGATGTTGTAATGTGTGAAATGAGAATAGACAGACTACTGGAGTTATATGATGTGTTTCAGGCTTTATGCTCACGAGGACGTTCGCAGTTAAGGAGGGGAGCCAGTTATTTTTCAAAGTGTAGCTGCCAAGCTGGAGAGTTGCAGCAGTTCAAGAAGTTCATACGAGTGTAGAAGACATTCTTGTTCGTCGAGGACGACTTCATAATTCAGTGAGGGAGGAATGTAGACCCCTGAATATTTTTACATTCTGTACCAAAACTGGGGTAACTTGGGAATTTGCACGGGCATGTTAGGTGCATTAGCATGTTAATGATTGCCATAACGGATGCATTAGTGTTAATATTTGTTAGTTTTTATGATTGCTTGCTGATAAGTTTTTACCTCAAGTAGTTAATCATTTGATGACTGGAGTCAGTTTTAGGGAACTTGCTGATAGCTATCTTAACGACTCCAAACTCAAGCTATGGCCATTAGGTATCTCAATTTGTGCTGAATAGGAAATTATCCATTCTTAATGAGTCCCTAGTTTACGTCTACTTGACTAAATTATCAAATACTAGCTAGATTTTAAGCTTGTCGAGGAGGAAGTTACAAGATTTCATAGATGAATAGCGAAAAAGTTGACAAGTTATCCTAGTACGACTTAAAAGTAGAATTATTTATAGGTGGTTTTGAGATTACTACTATGTTACCAAGTGGGGTTGCGAGCTCGAGATTAGTCGGAATGGATTCTTAAAAATTCCTTATTGTTGCTTTATGATGTAAACAAATTCTTCTTTTTATGACCAATTTGGTAGGATAGATGTGTCACCCCATACCCAGTCCAAGTGAAAGTATAGTAGTGAGGTCTTGAGTCGAGTCTTAGCCGAGAGTCTTAGCCGAAATAGACCTTCGAAGTCCTGTGAGTTTGCAATATATATATTTTGTGTTAATGAAATGCATCTTAACCGGTTGAAAGTGGAAAATCCCAATTGGATTTTGAGCTTGCCTCTGAAGAAAGTGAAAAGTGTACACAAGTTTTAGTGTAACTATCGAGAAAAGCTTCAAATTTTGACTTAGAATCCAGGAGGGACCGTGAAGTTCAAGAGAGTAAGGAGAGAGAAGAGTGAGCTCGATGCTCATTGTCATGATAGAGATCTTTTAGGTTTCGGGGATTTTAACCCTATTTCAAGGTGGGAGAGAGGTCTTAAAAGACCAATGCTTGACAATGTTTAAAAAAAATATAGCAAAACAAAACCAAAATAATGTTTTTGTCAGCCAGCTCTGAACGGTCATGCGGAGGGGAACCGCTAGGAGGCGAGGAAGCCAGATGATAAGAATCGAGGGAGGGTCGCCAGGTGAGTGGGGAAGAAGGGAGCCCAAGAGGGCTACCCTTGCGTGCGTTGTTGTGTGTGCAGAGTCTGAGGGCAAGGTGAGAGAGGCTGCGCCGTTGTGGGCAAGGTACGAGTATTGAGAGAGAGTGGGCGCTGCCCTGACGTAGCAAGCCGAGAGGACAGCCGACATGAGAGAGAGAGTGGGCGCTGCCCTGACGTAGCAAGCCGAGAGGACAGCCGACATGAGAGAGAGAGAGAGAGAGAGAGAGTAACTGTGGGAATCATAGCGATGGAATTCGAAATCAGTCTTTATCGTAAGACTGTGTATATTCTTGTGTGAGAAATACCATGTGTGTGTGGGTTATTGTAAGTTGTTCCCTCAATGCTTGACTGTGTGTAGTGAGAGAGAAAGATAATCAAGACCTGCAGCATAAGCTAGAGAGAGAAAGTGAGAGTGAGCAATAGGATAAGAGGGAGAATTACTCAAGAACTTAGGTAGGGAGAGAATTGAAAACCTGAGAGAATGGGAGAGAAAAGGAAGGAGAGATTGAGAGAGAAGAAGAACTTTGTTCTCTAGGAAGTGAGTGTGAGTGCAAAATTGAAAGAAGAGAATCCAAGATTCTAGAGAGAGAAAGAAGCAGAAAAGAGAGAGAGAAGAAGAATTGCTGTCAATTTCCATGAAATAGAGGAGAAAGGGAAACTAATTGAAGAATCCACACAATTGAAAAGGTATGCTATATTGCAATTTATTATTATTCTGCATGCTAGAATGAATTATAAGAATAACTTAGAGAAAGAATCCTCATCTAAATGTCACCTATTGAAAGCATAAAAGATGGAAACTGATCGCTGTTTGAGTGAAAAAAAATTGAGAATAGAGAGAATAGGATTGAAAATGAATGGTTTTGTCTGTGTGTATGGCAAATAAATCATATGTATGCTGAACTTTAGTGAATGTGTGAAAGAAAAATTGTCACAGAAGATTCTAGAGAGAGAAAGGATAGGAAATTTAAGCATAGAAGTTGGAAAGGATGACTGTATTCTTGAAAAGTGTATGCAAATCATTTCATTGCATCATTGTGAGTGTCTGCTAGAAAGTCTTTCATATTAAAAGCATTTGGATGGGGAGAAGTGAACAGTTTGTCAAAAATAAACTAGTTTGAATGCAATTATTCCAATATTCATCTATTTGCGGTGTCAATAAGTGAGTGCATAGGCAAATGAGAACCAGTTTGATTGTGAAAAATAACAAGATCTTATTATTTGTTAAGTTTATATGTCAATTTGAAAGTGAATCTGGGATCTGTAATTGTGATAAAGAAGTGTTTTTTGGAAATAAGTGAGTGTCAATAAGAAAGAAATGTTTGTAACAGTGAAATTTGAAATACATTATGGTGTATTGCACTGTTAGTTCTAGTAGATTCGAGAACGTAAAAGTGGGAAATTGATATAAATCAGACATTGTTGGACTACGAAAATTTAGCAGATTAACTTAAATACGAATGCATAATCAAGAATTAGCTAAAAGGAACTTGAGAGCCGCACAATTATGGCAAATTAGTGCAAGTCTACGCTAGTTAGAGGACCGTTGGGTTACTTGAACGTTAATTAGAAGACTTGGAAGGCGACGTTCATTTGGTGCGTCCGCCGGGAGCCAGCTGGCTATTAAAGCTACGAGGCACCCCGGTGCATATATTTTGCATGCTGGTACCTAGGGTTTTGGCCAATCAAGAAGAGGCAATGTCGGTGTAGTAACGCTGAAAAGAGCGAGTCTTAGATTGACTTGGGATTATCTCAATATTGTATATACTTTTCATGCTTGTAGCCTTGGACATTGTAGCTTTCTAGTGGAAAGTAGGTGTCTGTATATAGGTTGACATGGTGTGAGTAAATCTCAAGATGCATTGGCTAAAGTTGACATGGTGTGAGTAAACCTCAAGATGCATCTTAGGTGATTTAGAGAATATTGCTTAGGCTGATTCAGTTTGGTCTAAAGGAACAAGAGTAATGGAGCAAGAGAATAGTGAAGGTTATAATGTGGGTTGTGTGATTAGAGATTGTTTGGCCAAAATATCCATATTAGAAATTGAAAAGGACCAAGCTTTGCTTGAAGCTAAGCATAACAAGAACCTAGTCAAGTTAATTGATGATTGTTATAGTTATGATGTCATAACATTAAAAGAGGAAATAGGAGAGATGTGTCAGATGATTAACCACGAACGTAAATCTCATTTTGAACAGATAGCATCCTTGAGAAATGATGTTAAAGCAATGAGAGGGGAACTTGAAAAGTATAGAAAAGTAGCATTAGGTGGTGAAGTGACAAGTGGCCATAGGGAGATGAGAGTATAGTTGCATTAAGAGAAATGGATAGTAATAATTATTGTGTCTATCAAATGGAAGAACGCAATAATACTTCATGTTCCTTAGAAGTCAGAAAAGAGCTAACTAAGGGAACAAGTGAGTCAAAAATTATCAAACCTAAATATCAACCGAAATGTAAGCATTGTGGTATAGCAGGCCATATTGCTAGATTGTGTGAAAAGAAGAAATTATCCCAACAAACAGTGGTGCAAGATAGGAGATAATATGTGTAGTGGATAGGGCATTATACAAGTAGGGCATTGTAGCTTTCTAGTGGAAAGTAGGTGTCTGTAGCATGTATACATGTTTGGAATCCATAGCATAATAGAAGAAAGTGGATAGGGTTTGACATACATGTAGGGAGCTGTAGCTTTTTGGTAAAAGTAGGTTTTTGAACCTTATATAGATGCCTCTTATAACTAGGGCATTGAATACAAGTAGGATCCTGAAGCTTTTACTCGGAGTAGGCAACTGGACCATGTGTGGATATCTGTAGTCCATAGCATGTAGCATATTTTGGCTTAGCCAATGCACCTATACTATTCCGTCATATGTAGTGAGAGGCTTTAAAAAAAAAAAAAAAAACAACAACAACAACATAACCACAAAAATACAAACAAATAAAAAATTTTTACAAAATCCAAACAGAATCATTTCTTTTATGCTTGATTTCTTTTGTTTTATTCAAAACACAACACTAAAAAAAAAAAAAAAAAAAGAAGCAAAATCACAAAAACCCATAAAACTTAGGAGTAGGATACTACATTTCATTAGTGTGTGTGTAGTTCTAATCCTTTTGCAGAAAGCAAAGTTGGAGTGTGTGATCAAAAGAGAAGATTGGAGTAGAAGCTGTGAAGTAAAGAAATGTCGAACTGAATTTGGGATTGTGGTTCAAAGGAAAGCAGTAGTTCAAGAAAGACTTAACAGGTGTTTTATTTCCAGTTGTTATTTCAAATTGTTGAAATTTTCTCAATTTAATGCCTGTAAGTCAATGAAGAATGAATAAGTGTGGCATAGTTTTATTAAACTGGTTAGATTAGTAATCTATATGGTTTTATTAGCAGTCTTTATCTAGGATTATTAATCAAGAATTTTGATTGAACTGGTTAGTAGCTAACAGGGAGTAGTAAAGGTTATTATTAATTAGTCACTATAGCTAATCTAGTGTTGGATGGTTCATTTATTTCCTTAATGGTTAAAACAAATCTTTGAAGTGTCGTAGATCTCTGTGGTTGGGAGAGACCTTTAAACTCTCGATTATGGTTAGTATGTTAGATACTACACATGTGATGAGCTTGGAGAGGGAAAGTTATATGTTATATGTTGTGTACCCATCGTCGTATAAGCTTGGTAGGTAGGTGGAACAACTCTGTCTCTAGTGTCAGAGCCACGAGCTGTATCTACGGGTTGGTAAGTGAATGTGAAAGGATATTCCTGCTCGACGTAGCAGTGAGTGTGGAATGCATGAAAAAAAAAAAAAAAACATAAATTTCAAGTCCGACGTGACTTGCAAAAAACAAAAGAATGAATGCATGGAAAACTAAAAATCAATAAATTAAAAAAAGGGAATTAGAAAAAAAAATTAGGCTATGACTTGTCATTGCTGGAAATATCAGTATACTTTCTATAATATAGGGGTTAACAAGTTTTACCTCTATAGAGCTTTATCAACATGAAATGGAGTTGTTCTTATTATTAATGATGATAAGTTATTGTCTGGATTAGGATAGTTTATAGTTATTCTATTAATTAGTCTCTTTTATTATTTACTGCTTAGTTGGCTATTGGGGAAGTTAGAGTTTTTGATTGGTAAATCTTTATAAAATCAGTTAGTAAGAGTATATAGATTCGCTAGTGTTAGTTGGTTTATTCTACTATGTTTACTGCTTATTAATTTATCACTGGCTTTGTTATTAATTGACTCAAATGTTGAGAGAAGTATGATGTTGTAATGTGTGAAATGAGAATAGACAGACTACTGGAGTTATATGATGTGTTTCAGGCTTTATGCTCACGAGGACGTTCGCAGTTAAGGAGGGGAGCCATTTATTTTTCAAAGTGTAGCTGCCAAGCTGGAGAGTTGCAACAGTTCAAGAAGTTCATACGAGTGTAGAAGACATTCTTGTTCGTCGAGGACGACTTCATAATTCAGTGAGGGAGGAATGTAGACCCCTGAATATTTTTACATTCTGTACCAAAACTGGGGTAACTTGGGAATTTCCACGGGCATGTTAGGTGCATTAGCATGTTAATGATTGCCATAACGGATGCATTAGTGTTAATATTTGTTAGTTTTTATGATTGCTTGCTGATAAGTTTTTACCTAAAGTAGTTAATCATTTGATGACTGGAGTCAGTTTTAGGGAACTTGCTGATAGCTATCTTAACGACTCCAAACTCAAGCTATGGCCATAAGGTATCTCAATTTGTGATGAATAGGAAATTATCCATTCTTAATGAGTCCCTAGTTTACGTCTACTTGACTAAATTATCAAATACTAGCTAGATTTTAAGCTTGTCGAGGAGGAAGCTACAAGATTTCATAGATGAATAGCGAAAAAGCTGACAAGTTATCCTAGTACGACTTAAAAGTAGAATTATTTATAGGTGGTTTTGAAATTACTACTATGTTACCAAGTGGGGTTGCGAGCTCGAGATTAGTCGGAATGGATTCTTTAAAATTCCTTATTGTTGCTTTATGATATAAACAAATTCTTCTTTTTATGACCAATTTGGTAGGATAGATGTGTCACCCCATACCCAGTCCAAGTGAAAGTATAGTAGTGAGGTCTTGAGTCGAGTCTTAGCCGAAATAGACCTTCGAAGTCCTGTGATTTTGCCATATATATATTTTGTGCTAATGAAATGCATCTTAACCGGTTGAAAGTGGAAAATCCCAATTGGATTTTGAGCTTGCCTCTGAAGAAAGTGAAAAGTGTACACAAGTTTTTGTGTAACTATCGAGAAAAGCTTCAAATTTTTACTTAGAATCCAGGAGGGACCGTGAAGTTCAAGAGAGTAAGGAGAGAGAAGAGTGAGCTCGATGCTCATTGTCATGATAGAGATCTTTTAGGTTTTGGGGATTTTAACCCTATTTCAAGGTGGGAGAGAGGTCTTAAAAGACCAATGCTTGACAATGTTTAAAAAAAATATAGCAAAACAAAACCAAAATAACGTGGTTGTCGGCCAGCTCTGAACGGTCGTGCGGAGGGGAACTGCTAGGAGGCGAGGAAGCCAGATGATAAGAATCGAGGGAGGGTCGCCAGGTGAGTGGGGAAGAAGGGAGCCCAAGAGGGCTACCCTTGCGTGCGCTGTTGTGTGTGCAGAGTCTGAGGGCAAGGTGAGAGAGGCCGCGCCGTTGTGGGCAAGGTACGAGTATTGAGACAGAGTGGGTGCTGCCCTGACGTAGCAAGCCAAGAGGACAGCCGACATGAGAGAGAGAGAGAGTAACTGTGGGAATCATAGAGAGGGAATTCGAAATCAGTCTTTATCGTAAGACTGTGTATATTCTTGTGTGAGAAATACCATGTGTGTGTGGGTTATTGTAAGTTGTTCCCTCAATGCTTGACTGTGTGTAGTGAGAGAGAAAGATAATCAAGACCTGCAACATAAGCTAGAGAGAGAAAGTGAGAGTGAGCAATAGGATAAGAGGGAGAATTACTCAAGAACTTAGGTAGGGAGAGAATTGAAAACCTGAGAGAATGGGAGAGAAAAGGAAAGAGAGATTGAGAGAGAAGCAGAACTCTGTTCTCTAGGAAGTGAGTGTGAGTGCAAAATTGAAAGAAGAGAATCCAAGATTCTAGAGAGAGAAAGAAGCAGAAAAGAGAGAGAGAAGAAGAATTGCTGTCAATTTCCATGAAATAGAGGAGAAAGGGAAACTAATTGAAGAATCCACACAATTGAAAAGGTATGCTATATTGCAATTTATTATTATTCTGCATGCTAGAATGAATTATAAGAATAACTTAGAGAAAGAATCCTCATCTAAATGTCACCTATTGAAAGCATAAAAGATGGAAACTGATCGCTGTTTGAGTGAAAAAGAATTGAGAATAGAGAGAATAGGATTGAAACTGAATGGTTTTGTCTGTGTGTACGGCAAATAAATCATATGTATGCTGAACTTTAGTGAATGTGTGAAAGAAAAATTGTCACAGAAGATTCTAGAGAGAGAAAGGATAGGAAATTTAAGCATAGAAGTTGGAAAGGATGACTGTATTCTTGAAAAGTGTATTCAAATCATTTCATTGCATCATTGTGAGTGTCTGCTAGAAAGTCTTTCATATTAAAAGCATTTGGATGGGGAGAAGTGAACAATTTGTCAAAAATAAACTAGTTTGAATGCAATTATTCCAATATTCATCTATTTGTGGTGTCAATAAGTGAGTGCATAGGCAATTGAGAACCAGTTTGATTGTGAAAAATAACAAGATCTTATTATTTGTTAAGTTTATATGTCAATTTGAAAGTGAATCTGGGATCTGTATCTGTGATAAAGAAGTGTTTT